>NC_133334.1:238047529-238240029 GCF_042186555.1 Aquarana catesbeiana
CTATTGCTTTATTATTTTATATTCTACCTTTTTTTAGAAAAACGTTTTCTATTTTTTTTTAATTTGATTATGTTTTCGAAAATTCGATTCGAATATGTTTTCGAATATGTTTTCGAATTCGATTCGAATTCGTTCGGTTTTTTTCGGATTCGTTTAAATTCTTTACTTTTGTCATTCGGTAATTCGGATGCATCCGAATTTCCGAATAATGAAAAATTCGTCTGAATTTCGATTCGGAACGAAACGAAATGCACATGCCTACTAATTTGTAGGCAGATGCAGTCTACTTTCTCCACTGCAGGTGATGCTTTTCTGCAGCAGCACTGCAGTTGGAGAGAAATTCAAGAGGAACATGGTTCCTCTATGGTTTTTCTGGGTCACTGGGGCAGTTACCCAATAGGATGCTGACAACCCATGTGAGCCTGGCAGTCATCTTGGGTCACACAGAGCCTATTTAAGACCCAGGCTCCCAGGTTTGGTGCACATTGTGTTAGTGGGTAGAATAGGTACAGGTACCCAGCCTGGTAGTGACATAACCAGTGGCAGGAAAAGTTCCTGACAAGGAGGGAACGCATAGGGCTTGCAAGTTCTCTGTACAAATTCTCATTTGGGCACTAGATGGCCAGGCTGCACTCTGCTCCTTCTAACAGGTGCTGTCAGTTCGTCTGAAACCTGCCATCACACCATGCTGCACTCCACCTACAAACTGCTACCAGAATTAGATATACAGTATAGTTCCTGACAAGGAGGGAACGCATAGGGCTTGCAAGTTCTCTGTACATCTTCTCGTTTGGGCATGAGATGGCCAGGCTGCACTCTACTCCTTCTAACAGGTGCTGTCAGTTCATCTCAGACTTGCCATCACACCACGCTGCACTCCACCTACAAACTACTATTAGCATTAGATATACATTACAGTACATTATAGTGAGGCTGAAACCAAATCTGTTTTTTTTCTGCTTTGGCTACAGAAGCAAAGGGTTAGGATCTTTGACGGGTTGTTATAGCTGTCTGTGTCCACATGTTCATGGTCCAATTATCACCAAGAACCAAGACAGGAAGTAAAGAAGATGACACAAAATACAAAGGAACGCAAGGGACTCTTCTTTAGAGAGCCAGTATCAGTGGTCACCATGCAAGAAAGTCGGGAATATCTCCCCAAAGGGGACCAACACATAAATAAAATGCTGATGAAATTTTTTATTCTTCACATTCAATCCCAAATTAAAATGGGATGCATTCACACTTTGTTGCTGATAAACTAAAACATGCAATGTACGGAATTAGTGAATTGCTTTGTGCACAGTCTCTCTTTTCTCAATTTCCTGTACAGGATTTGTTTATCTCTGTTATTTGTAGGAATCAGACAATTACCTGATTGGTGCTTATTTACTCATCTAAGAAAGACTTTGTCTATAGAACAGCTTCAGTGCAAACACAACCTACACTATATGTGTATTATAGACTGAATATAATTTGTATGAAATGGTAATGATGGTGCTGAAATGTGGGGAATAATGTAAAAACCGCAGAATCTGGGACACACGCAGCAAATCAGAATTGTTCTGGAAGCATGTAAACATTATAAATTATATACAGTGAGAGGTCTGGTTACTGCACTACTGTGAATCAGCCATGCACACACTACTCATCAAGTAAATAGCACCACAAATTAACTTTAATGTTTATTGTACCAGGCTTGGAAGCAGTAGTCTGAAGCTCTGGATAATGTCCATCACACTCCCAGACGCTGCTGTATTAACTGCTTTCATGCCAATGGCACCTAACATATGTGGACCTGAGCTTAACAAGAAACATCTTTAATGACTAAATCAATATGGCTATACGCAGTGTGCTAAATAACGATGAACCCGTAAGAGCTGTCATCAGCTGGATTTATACTTCCTGTCCTTCAAAGGGCAAATGTCCTGTGCTGTGCCCTTCCCTACTGAACACAACCACTGCTAACCATTCCCACAAAATCATGGCCCAATTTGTGGCCACAACCACAAAAATGTGGCCCAATTTTTTATTTTTATTTTCAAAAATTTACAGCCAATAGTAAAATAACAGAACAAAGTGGTTACAGAGATCCATGTGGTCAATAATCAACACTTAGGTCAGTCTGTATTAGCAGAGGTAGGCTTACAAGAATATGCAGAACATGGACACATTTGTGATTCCATGTTTATTTCAAGTGGTCATTGTCTGCAGATGAAAGAGCCCAGCAGCTTTCTCAATGCGGAGTGGAGAGATTGCAAAGCAATAATGTATAGTGCGAGAGCAGGTCTCAGCCTACAGCAGGGTTCTCCAAACTTTCTAAACTAAGGGCCAGTCTACTGTTCTTCAGAATTTAGGGGGACTGAGCTGTGGCCATGGGGGATAGAAAATGTCCTGTATTCAGAGGAAACAATGCCTCAAGCTTGGTGGTCAGTGGGGGTAAATAAATTACATAGCGCCAGTGGTAAGTAGGAGGAGGAATAGTGCCCCATCATTGGTGTTAGTTGAAGGAATAGTGCCCTATTATTGGTATTACGTGGAGGAATAGTGCCCCGTCTCTGGTGTCATTTGGATGAATACTGTCCCATCATTGTGTCAGCGGAATAAATATTGCCCCAACACTGGTGTCAGTGGGAGGAATAGTACCCCTTCATTGGTGTCAGTGGGAGGAATAGTGCTTCATCATTGGTGTCAGTGGAAGGAATACTGCCCCATAATTGGTGTCAGGGGGAGGAATAGTGCCCCATCATTGGTATTGGTGGGAGGAATACTGCCCCATAATTAGTGTCAGGGGGAGGAATAGTGCCCCATCATTGGTATCAGTGGGAGGAATAGTGCCCTGTCAGTGGTATCAGTAGGAGGAATACTGCCCCATAATTGGTGTCAGTGGAAGGAATTATGCCCCACTATTGTTGTCAGTGAGAAAAGTGCTCCAAGGGCCAGATAAAGGTTAGAAAAAGGCCACATCTGGCCCCTAGGCCAGAGTTTGGAGACCACTGGCCTAGAGCTACAGATCATGGTCAGTTGTCACTCCAGAACTTGTATCTTATGCTACCAGGATTGCCCCCAGCTTTAAAATATCCTCAAACAATTGGTCACAAACTTTTGGAACAATAAGCAGGCATTCAGGGTATACAGATGAAACAGATTTAAAATAAGGGGCATTAAGACATGTATAATAATAGGAAGAAAAATGTATAGCCCGCACAATAAAGAGGGTGTTGCTTCATGGTGTACAGCTTGTAGTGTGGAAATAAAATAGGTCCTTGCATTGGTGTTATTTGCAGAAATAAACTCCTTCAATAAGCTCATTGATAGAAGCTGCAATGGATGATCCGATTAACATGGCATTCAGCAGATCTGCCATCCTGCAGAAGAGGTATATTTTGCCATAGAGAGACATGGGGCTTGAGCACTGAAACTGAGCAATGTGAATGAATGTGCAGTGCACATAAGCAGTACTGACCATGGCACTGTAACCACACAATCAGGCTGGGCAGCCTGGAATGAGCCCCAGGCACTTCCTAAAAGCTCTCCCTGGAGCTGCACACCACTGATATGTCTATAGAAGGGGCTGACAAGTGTCCAGACAGCTGGAATACAAGCAGCGATAGGCCAGTGCAAAACAGGTCAAGCATCAGGGGTCACTGGGAGAGCCCAGGGTGCCATGTCCGCCTCAACTGCTAGTCCTCTAGCATTTTTTCTGAACTTATCTCCTGTGCTCCATTTACAGCGATACAGGAAAATCTCCCCAACTCTCTTATCATGGAGGAAGAGGGGCGAGTGAGGTTGAGAGGAAAGGGCCTGCCATGGAAAAGGTACTACACAGGCCATGGTTGGTCCAGGTTGTACTGGAGTTGGGACTGCACTTTAGTGCCAGGACCTGGAGCGCCAAGACTGTTCCTGCACCCTCCACACTGTTGCCACTCTGCATATATCAACATAAGTTTTTCAGGGACTGTCCTTGGCAAACAAGTGAAAATGGCAACCATAATGTCAACATAACCTGTAGCGAATAGAAGCCGGCAACTCGGTGTACTCCAAACACCAAGTCTTTATTAGCTAGCTACATGTAAAATAGACAGTGTATACCTCTAACGCGTTTCGGCCATAATGGCCTTCCTCATAGCATGCCATAATGTCAACACAAAGGAAGCTTTTACAGATAATTATTGTGCATAAAAGACCTTAAATGTACATCTAATCTTTTGAAAAGAGTGTTGTTGAAATGAAAGGCCTGGCAATTGAGTCTTTTTAAGAACACAATGACATACCTTTCTATGCCCCCCAACCCCCACCATATGCATCATATGTCAAATTTTATGTGATTAACTTTTCCATTTCCAAACCACATTCCACCTCATAATGGGAAGAAGCCAAATTTTATTCAGTGTATATTCAACAGTCTGAAGCATTTGTTCTCCTATTTACAGTTTGGATTCCAATAGCAATCTTTATTTTCATAATCTTTAAAGAAAAAAAATGCACAATGTTTTCTAGCTTTGCTATTTAAAAAAAAAACAGTTTCGATTTCTGTATTTCTCCGTCATATTTTGCATCTTAATGTTGTTTTGCCGCAGGTTTGACATAAAAAGGTTTGTGTGAATGTCGTTTTCTCATAATACAGTGCAGATCACCCGACAAACTGTGTGCAGCGTTTGAAATTTAAAATTTCAGCGCTGTGCAGTCATATTTTGTTTATAGATCCTTAACACAAAAAGGATTTTTTTTTTCAAATCTTCTTAAAATGTGTCTCTTTTCCACGAGACTTAGCTCTGCGTTAAGGGGCTGTCTTGGATTGCCGAGACTGCAAGGAAATTATATGAAAGGCAGTTATTATGAAGAAGCAAAATGAATGGATGAACAAATGAACAAACAAACAAATAAATAAAGTAGAAATAAGTATTTTTCAGAGGGTGCTCTTTAATAATGTAAAAAGCTGATTCATCCAGATTCATCTTCATTTAGCTTATTCGGTAAGACAGCACGAACAGTAAGAATGATATATAAAATGTAACCCGTCAGATTTTAAATTACTGTAATTAAAGGCTCATTCCATCTCAAGTTATATTTTAGGTACGACGAGTGCCTGGTGGACCCAGTAAGCGTTTTGGCTTGATAGTTCAGATGTGACTTTGATTTTGGAGGTTAAAGTGAACCTGTCACCATAAGGTCACCTATAAAGGAATGCCACTCCTGTAAAAGAAACCCGCCTGTATGTACCTTTTTAGCTTCTCTACTCCTTAGTCAAAAGGAATGTGCTTGTGTGTGTTCAGAACCGATTTTGGGCCCAAACCCAGAAGTCAACTGTTATTCCTGGGCCAGTAAGCTGTAGATGGGGGATTCTCCATCCCACATCTAATGTACACAAAGGATGCTTATGACATCAATGACCTAATGTCCTGCCTGTGAAATTCTTACCTCCCTGGTGCAGTGGTTTTGCAAGACCTGTGATTCTATTCACATGTGTTGTTTGGCTCCTATTTTCATGTATGGGTGTCACCTGCTATACTGTGAGTTTATATTCCTCTCTCTTCTATCACTTCCTCACCCGCCTCCCAGTTTGCTTCCCTATATAAGACATGCTCAGTGCAGATTGCACTGCCTGAGAAATGTCCTAGTTCTCTGAGCTCATGTATGCTTAGTATTACTGGTATTCAGTGGCTGACTTCCCATGTAGCAACCTCGGCTTTGTCTACCACTTTTGCTTGCCTGCCGCCCACCCTGACAACAGCTCATTTCCCGGGTCTTTTTCTGTCTCCTGCCATCTGTGCTCGAGTGGTCTTGTCAGCTGGTCATACCAGGGGGCTGCAACCTGGTTCCAGCTTGCTGCAAGTCCATCCCCACCCTCGGGGCCCTGATGAAGAACCAGGCTGGGGCTTAGATTCGTCACCCTGGAGAACCCTGGTTTGGCGTTCTACAAGGGCTCGCTACCACATAAACCTGACATCTAATATGGTAACTTGTAATACCGCCACTAAGTGAATGACTTCCGACTTTCAGTAGGAGGTTTAGATAGATGGGTAAACTGGCCAAATCTGCCCATTTAGTCTGCCCGTTATGCTCAGATTTGAGTCAAACTCATAGTCAACTCGAACCGAAAGTAATAGGCCAGGAACTGAATGCACAGCATAGGTGGAGGGCCTACATGACTGAGTTGCTGGGCAGGCTACAGTCAGGCAGTTAAAGAGGTTTGATTTGAAAGTGTGGGTAAGTCTTACCTTATTGGATGACTGGAGGAGAAGGTAGGGTGTGGCTTGGGTGTGGCACCAGTGGTCTAGCAGAAGGGTGGGAGTTACTAGTCGGTCAGTGGGAGCCAGGTCAACTACTGGGACACTTGCCTGTCCTCCATACCCTCAATCTTTCTGAGGTTTTTGCAAGGGCCATTTTTTCCTGTGGTTGTTTTTCTTAAAGGGGCAATGGGTGCTGTAGGGTGGCTGTTGCTTAGGGTGTTCTTTTCAGATGGGTTTAGATTCACCCTTGTCATAGCAGCAGGCAGGGGTCTTAGGTTTTTAAAGGTGGGGTAGAATGGGTTGGGCCCATCTTGGTATGGGTGTACCTTCCCTACTCGGTGACGTCAATAAGAAAAAATGGCTGCGCTGCTATCAATCTGTCCAATCAAGAGCCGAGACCCTGGCCAGAGAGGGTGTGCGCGTTTCCGATGTGGGAACAAATGGGGTCAGGTGAGTAAAATGGGGGGGGGGGGGGGGAGTTGGTCAGTGACAGAAGTTTTTTCACCTTAATGCATAGACTGCATTAAGGTGAAAAAACACGAGGGTTTACAACCCCTCTAACCCAATCAATTGAACTCTTACTGCTTGCTTACTTTTAACTTAGACCAACTTCCCCCTAACTATATCAAGCCCCTTTTAACCCCTGTCATGCTGGCCCTTCGTCTTTTGCATTCTTATTTTTAGCAACAACGGTAATTTTGCAATTTGTAGCTTACATACAAATTACCTGTAAAATAATTTTCTTTTGTAAAGAGTTTATTCTGGATGCAAAGGAGTTAAAGGACTTGCAACACATTCCTCTGAAGGTGCAGACATTGGCTGTTTATCTAGATAATCCCTGTGTTATAAAATGAGGTTACAGCGGATGGCAAGTCAGGTTCTGCACGTCTCATTGCACTGTCCACACTACAACCTGCTTAACTAATCTCACAAAATGATCCGGAATGCCTTTCATGAAATGAAAGCAAGAGATTTAGTAACAGGAAATGCTTAGAAAAGGGTCATCTCTATGACATCTCCCACTAAATGGACACTGCTAGACTCAACAGATAGTAATTACCCTATCGATCAGTTTCTAAATGGATAAGTTAGCCCAGCATACCAAATTTTTCAGTTTGTGTTTGCAGAGGCTTGAATGAATTAACCCCTTTTCAGGCAAAAGCTGCAAGATCTTTTGATTTATAATGACTAGCTGTTGCTCTTTGCTCATTCAGTATAACAATGCAAGAGCATAGAACATGTGCAACCTTGTGCCAGATATCTAAATATGATGCAATAAACTACAATCTAGATTGTGAAAATTCTTTTTGCTCTTTGTACTTCCTTACTAGTTAAGCCCAATGATGAAAAACATTATGGCAATGGTATTAAAGCCCAATTCCAGGAAAAGTAAAAATCCTTCCTTGCAGTGGGGCTCTTTTGGCTGTACTTCTCCTGTGGATCACAGGAGTGCAGTTTGTTCTGCCCTCCTGTGATTTGTTTTCAGCAGACATCATGCTGAAGCCCGCTGTCAGCTGACGTCCCAGAGCCGGTCCATGCTCAGGCAAGATTGCGAAGCCTGGACCGGCATCCAGCTCAGCCTCTCAGTGAGCTGCTGAGAGTTTGAGCCAGACGCCAGAGCAGAGTGCCAGTGACTGACAGTCAGCTTGGTTCTCAATGCTCTGTGAGCAGAGACCTGGTATCATTGGTCTTTGATCACTCAGTCTTAGAGTCAGCGGGGGGACCAATGCTGCATCCACCTAGGTAAGTATGATTCTTAAAAAAAAAAAGAAAAAACCTAAACTTCTCTTTTAATAATACTTGTTTAGGTCTACGGCGAGGGTCACCAACCCCTGGGCCGCGGATTGGTGCTGTTCTGTGCTTTACTTGCAGCTGGCCCGCAAAGCCTGCACTGATCGAGGTGCAGCGGGTGAGCAGAGAGATGTAAGTGAGTAAGACAAGTGAGTCAACTGCAGAAAAAAAAAACATAAAAATTGTCCTTAAATTCGTATTTTTGGTGGCAGGCTACAGTGACATTCTGCATCTGGTGGCAGGTGACGGTGGCAAATGATACACACAGTTTCATTTTAAATTACAATGTAACAAACCCCAAACAAATCCCCCAACCTAACTGTCGGTCCTTGGCAAAATTTTCTTCCACTAAACAGGTCCCCAGGGCCAAAAAGGTTGGGGACCGCTTTTACATACAAGATCCATTGCTCCCCTATGCTCTGGTGGTGGGCTGTTTTTCAGCATCCTCACATCCAGTGCAGGACTATGGGCCCTGCCACTGCACCAGTCTTGATGATGTCAAGATAATCTGACTGCTAGAGCATAGGGGAGAGAAGGCCGGACTTGTTACATAGTTAGTCAGGTTGAAAAAAGACACAAGTCCATCTAGTTCAACCATAAAAAAAATGAGAAAAAATAAAAAAAAAATAATACAATCCCATATACCCAAACCTATACTAACAGTTGATCTAGAGGAAGGCAAAAAAAACACAGAAAAGCAGGATCCAGTTTGCTACAGCAGGGGAAAAAAATCCTTCCTGATCCCAGAGAGGCAATCAGATTTTCCCATTTTCCCTAGATCTACTTTACCTATAAATGTTGGTACCCTGTTATATTGTGTACATTTAGGAAGGAATCCAGGCCTTTCTTAAAGCAATCAACTAACCTGTCCAGAACCACCTCTGGAGGGAGTCTATTCCACATTTTCACAGCTCTTACTGTGAAGAAACCTTTCCATATTTGGAGATGAAATCTCTTTTCCTCTAGACTTGTAACATGGAGGAGCCTGCAGAAGCAGAGAAATGGGTAAAGAAAGGTGCTTTTCCTGGTCCCCTATATATCAATCTACGGCCCCACTGCAAGGGAAGATTTGTACTTTTATTGGAGTTCAGCTTTAATATCAATATTTTTTTTTTTTTTATTAAGAAAAGTCTGTTGCTTGAAAAAAAAAGTTTAAAAACAAGCAGCCTGTATAAGTAGACTCTTAAAGTTAAACTCTAGGCAGATGAATGCATTCATTAATCATTAACATACCATCAAATATATACTGTATACATAATGCAAAGGCACAGTATACACTTATAGCTAGTAATATTGCAACTTTAAGTTACCAACCTGCACCATACAATGGAAATTAAGGTATGGATGCTCAGGTCCTAAATAGCTTCATATATACAACAAATGAGATACTAAGGATGCTTTGCCAACTGTTAACCCTTACCTATATGTAGCAGTACCCCTGCAAGAGCTACTGAGTGTTGTAGTCCATCTGTCACCCTGCCCAGTCAGGCACACCGTTCTCATTCACCCTCGAGCAGAAAAAATTCCTTAAAATTTGTTTTTGTGTTTTTGGGGTTTGGGAAGCTATGGGATGCCCACTTGACTGAAGAACAAAGAATTTGTGACTTTGGAACTATATACAGTACACTCTCTGTATATACACCTCTTCACTTCCAGCTCCAGCACATCACTTGATTACTGATCTCACTCTTCAGCAGTTCACTTGATTGCCGATCTCACTCTCCATCACACCACTTGATTCCTCACTCTCCAGGACCAGCTAGCACTGAAATTCAGGCCTGACACTGGTTCAGCCAGGCCCAAAGTAAATGCCCTTTGCAGGCAGGGACCACAGACTCCTTTGGTGTAGCAAAATATATGTAGGTAGTCCTAGTGGCTACTGATCCCAGCACCACATCTTCTGGCCCCGCCAGCCCTCCTGGCTGCAGCTGCCTCTCTCCACTACCAATGCCACCACAGTCCACTCCACTGGCTCTGCACCCATCCCAGACTTCAATCTCCCAGTCCTCTCAGGCATGCCTCCCCAGTCCTCCTGACTGTGTGTCACTTACCAGCCCTCCTGGCTGCGACCAGTTGTTCCTCCCTGGAGACTTGCCTGGCTGTGCTCTCCTGCTGTCCTCTCCATGCTCCCGTGCCTCCTGTACCGCACCCGAGCCCCCCCCCCCCCCCCCAGAACAGTGATGCCTGAGTCACTCAACCTTGATCCAGAAAAAAACACACAGGCTTAGCTGCCAGAAAAAGCCTGACAATTTACCTATCCTCAAAAGAAAAAAAAAACATCCACTCATCTAGCAACCTGGAGGATGCTACTTATAGAAAACTATTGTTTGTATTACAGTGATTCTTAGTTACCATATATTGCAATACATATTCAAGCTGACTAACTGCGTCAAAGTGATCCTTCTTTTGTAAGGCCCTGCCCTATCTTTCAGATTTGCCAATTCTCATTTGCTAAAATAGCTATTCTTGAAAGCATGGACATATAGTGCCAATATGGGGCAGACAAAACTGGAGCTGAAAACAACTCTGGACCAAAATCAAACTGTGCACATCCACAATGGGAAAAAATACAAAGTTTAAGAGGTATTTTTAGCAAATAAGAGTTGGTTACCATATATTGCAGTCAGTGTTGGAACAAGGTCATCTAGAACAGTGGTTCTCAACCTCGGTCCTCAAGTACCCCCAACGGGTCATGTTTTTGGAACTTACCTTAGATAAAATAGCTCTTATGAATACCATGTCATTGATATTGACTTAAAGCAGCTGTGCAAAGTAAAGGAGAACCTGAAAACATGGCCTAATTTCCAGGGCATATATACCAAACTGCCCCCCCGAAGATATATGAGCATTATGTGTCAGCAGAAATCCCCCCCCCCCACCAAAAAAAAAAAAAAGAGCAAGCACTAATCTTCATGCTTACCCCTTAAGCATAAATTCCCCCTCCTCCCAGCCTCCCAGTACAAATCTGCCCCCTGCTGAAATCCCCCCTCCAAGTACAAGTCTTTGCTCCCCATCCAAGCTCAAATCTTCTCCTCTTCCCCCACTCCAAATCCCCCATGCCATAACAAATTCTCCCCCAATCCCCCCTCCTAGCATAAATCAGATCCCCCCCCCCCCCAAAAAATGTTTCCCCCTCTAGCACAAATCCCCGAATCATCCTTGCGATCCTAAATCCCCCCCCAAAAAATTCCCTATCTAGTACAAATTCCCTCCCCCCTCTACCATATCATCTCTTCTAGCACAAACCCCCCAAATCCCCCCTCCTAGCACAATTCTACTTCCCCCACCCACCTCCCTATATAAATCTCCCCAAAACACCATTCCTAGCACCCCCCCCCCCCCACTTTCCCCTCCTAGAACAATTCTTATTCTTTACCACCCTCCAAATTCCTGCTCCCAGCACAGACCTCCCCAACTCCTCATGGTTCCCTCCAACCTTACATGACACCACAGTGCCCAGGGCAGTCGCCCCTTTTTTCCACCCCTTGTCCCAGCCGTTATTGCAATACATGTTCTAGCTGGCCATCTGCATCAAGGTGATCCCTCTCTGGCAAGTTCCTACTCTATCTTACAGATTTGCAAACTCTTATGGATCCATTAATCAAAAATTTTAGATCTTCAGTTCATCATGCAGGATTCTTGTATACCACTGAGTGGATGAAAGGATCGTTGCTCGTGTGTGACACCAACTGTCAAACATGGAGGAGGAAGTGTGATGGTCTGGGGCTCTTTTGCTGGATCCAAAGTCAGCGACGTGCACAGAATGAGTGGCACCCTGAACCAAAACTACTACCACAGCATTTAACAGCACCATGCAATACCCTCTGGAATATGCCTTGTTGGTCAGTAGTTCATCCTAGAGCAAGATAAGGACTCACAACATACCTCCAAGCTGTTAGAACTACATCAGAAGAAAATAACAAGAAGGTAGGCTTAAAATCATGGAATGGCCAGCACAGTCTCCAGATTTAAACTCCATCAAGCTGGTTGTGGATGAAAGGGACATAAAAGTGAAAGCAAAGTAAATTATACGTGCAACACATTTATGGGAATTTCTGCAACAGTGTTAGGAAGAACTTTCTGAACAATACTTGATTTCAGTCTTAGAAAGAATCCCACAAGCGTATTTGGCTGTTATATCTGCAAAAAGTGGCTACTTTAATGAGTCAATAATGTAGATTACATTTTGTTAAAGAAATTGTTTATTTGTTCAATGCTATATTTTCAGCATATATTGAGACATTAAACTGCGTAAATGTCAATAAAAACTGGAAAATAGGTGTGTTCTAAAATTTTTGACCAGTAGTGTTTATACTGTATATTTACTGTATATACAAACTTGGCATCAGTCTTGCACGCTGCACAGCAGAGCTGAAATATGAGTGTAAGCAAAAAAAAGAGCCAATCAGTTCATGTGCTAACAAGAAACATGCTGATAGGAGGAGAGATGAGCTCCTCACTGTGCTGCTTCACCTTTCACTGTCCTTCACAGGCTAGGGTGGGTCCAGGATAACCTGGGTTCAGAGAAAGTGGGTTGAATGATGCTGGCTATTAGACTGAGGATATCTAGTGGAATAAATAAAGAACTGTGGGAAAATCTCTGTATTGGAGCTGTAATCAGTGTAGCTATGTTTGATTTTCTGGTCTGTTCTGTGTTTCAGTGGCTGCAGGATTAACTTCTTCCCTGTGTCTACCTAAAGGCTTTTGGGAGATTGAGGGCTGGAAAACTCTACCCAGTGGCTTAATATTTATGTCCTGGCCAATCTTTGGGGAGTTTGCGCAAAGGATTGCTGGCAATGCTCTGAGACTTAGAGCAGCCTGGTCTTTTTCCTTGAAGAGGAGATCGCAGCCTAGGGGGGTTGTTTGCCCCTAAGAAATCCTGTCCTGTTGCGGTTCAATGAGGCCTCAGCTGGGCTAGCTGGTGTCATGCTTACCCCTAACGCAGGTAGTCAGACACTATAGCTAGCTTCTGTGTTCTTCACCTATAGCTTCCCCCTTTCCCATAAGGCAAGCAGGCCTACCAGTACTCGGTTGTCCACCAGGACTTATACACTATGCTATAGTGCCTGACCACGATGCTGAGGCAGGAGCGACTTGAGCAAAGCAAATGGATACTTTCGGTTGGCAGACAGGCAGAGTGGTCCAATGACAGTCCAGCTACAAGGCAGTTAAGGTTCAGAATAGTGGGGGTCAAGACATAGTCAAAATGCAGGCAGAGTTCAGGGAGTAGTCAACCTATCTGATCTGAGGCCATAAATAGGGGAATCCAAACAGCAGAGCAGGACAGACAGACAGAGAACTTGCACATATTACACACACTATCACAACCATGAGACTGCAGGCTTGGCTGGTTTAAATCAGGTTTGGTCTCCACCCAGAGACTGGACTCATTAATCACCTTGCAGGTGAACAGTCAGACAAGAATGCCACAGCCAAAATCAGGATGCTGGAATGAGGAACAGGAGTACTAGGCACTCCTGACAGCTGGAGGCCTATTCTACTGAGAGTTTGTTGAAGCTGACTGAGGGACTGTCATCTGAGGATCCAGTCTGGTACCACTGGTAGAACATTTCTGGAAGATAATGGAAGGTGGCAACCAATTACCCAAGGACATTATTGAGCACAGACCTAGATACTGTGCGCTGTTGTCATCCCTCTTATGCTAGGGTCAGCTTGTTTAAAAAAGGACATTGTGTCTGGTGCCCTGAAGAGCTCAGTCCATTTGATGCTTAGTGAAAGGATGTCTAAAGAGGAAGATTAAGCTCTTCAAGTTGTTACTACAAAGCTCAGTCCATCATCTACTTGTGCTCATAGTTCCAAAAGGAGAATGTTTAGTGTCCCCAGTTTTCTACTAAAGGTTACATAGTTACATAGTAGGTGAGGTTAAAAAAAGACACAAGTCCATCAAGTCCAACCTATGGCACAGGTTTCTGGGGTATCCTACAGGTACACACTATCTATCCAAGTTCAAGCACTCATTAAAGCATCCACAAAAAGCATACCTTTTGACTGGTTCATGAGCTTGAAGAGTGATTAAAATTGAGAAGGTGACTGCAGGGATATTAGTGGGAAAAGAAACCTAGGCATCTAGTCAGTGGCTCCTTCAAGGTATTGTTACAGCAGCAACACACACTAAAAATACAACAGTGTGAATGAGCCCTAACTCACATGCATTTACATTAATCCTCTTAGTGTCTATTGATAGTTTGAATATACTGTATGTGTATATATAGTGACTATTGCTTGGCTGTATGGTGGGTTTTGCTTGTACGGGTATGAGGGTGTAGAAAGATGACAATTTGAGATAATATGTAACTAATCAAAGAATTCCTTAATATGCAGTCAATCATTAACCGCTTGCCGACCAGCCGCTGCAGTTATACGATGTCAGGTTGGCTCAGCTGCGCAAATCGCCGTAGGTGTACTTCAGGCTCGTACACGGCGTTCTGTAGGCGCGTGTTCACCCATTGGCCAGCGGGGGAGCCAATCAGCAGGTCCAGTGGACTTGATGTCCACCGGCCGTCTGCGATTGTTCCCCGCAGTGACGGAATGGGGATCTGCCATAGTAAACAAGGCAGATCTCCATTCTGTAAGGGGATGACACACAAATCCTGTCTTTCTGCTATGCAGGAAGACGAATCTGTGTGTTGTCCAGGCAGCCTATCCCCCATACAGTTAGTAAACACACTGAGGGAACACATTTAACCCCTTGATTGCCCTGATGTTAACCCCTTCCCTGCCAGTGATATTAGTACAATGTCAGTGCATATTTTTAGCACTGATCACTGTAATAATGTCACTGGTTCCCAAAAAAGTGTCAAAAATGTCAGTTAGGTATCTGATCTCTCTGCCCCAATGTTGCAGTCCCGCTAAAAATCGCAGATCACCGCCATTACTAGTAAAAAAAAAAATAATAATTATGAAAAAACTAAAATCTATCCCCTATTTTGTAGACACTATAACTTTTGCACAAACCAATCAATATACGCTTATTGTTTTTTTTTACCAAAAATATGTAGCAGAATACAAATTTGCCTAAATTGATGAACGAATTCGATTTTTTTCATTTTTTTATTGGGTGTGTTTTATAGCAGAAATTAAAAGATTTTGTTTTCTTTTTTCAAAATTGTCGGTCTTTTTTTGCTTATAGTGCAAAAAATAAAAAAGGACATCAGTTTTGTTTGGGTACAGCGTCGCATGACCATGCAATTGTCAGTTAAAGCGACGCAGTGCCGTATTGCAAAAAATGGCCTGATCAGGAAGTGGGTAAATCCTTAAAATCCTAAAGTGACGTATTTCCAGTTATATAATATGAGGTCAAACCTAAATACTTTCAATTTGTATGCAATCAGGCAGGCTCTTGCACTACATAGTTGAAGGTAAATCTAATAGAAATAGAACAACAAAAGTTGTATAGTGTGTATCCAGCTTAAGAGATTGCAAAATCAGCCTGAAGTAGGCCAAATGCATGTCAGGAGGAGTTTAACTGAAGGTCAAAAGCACCTTTTAGGAGGAGGAGAAGGAAGAAAAAAATATCTGCTATGTGTGAAGAGAGGGAAAAGGCCAAGAAAAGTTCTGCTAGATTATACAGAAAGAGTTGCAACGCAGCAAACTTGGCAAAATAAAATAATTGCTGCTATCTGCCCTTTAGGAGGAGGGAGATCTAGATGCATTATCAGGCTCAACAAAAGTGGCTGCTTTGGGGCCTTGAAGTGAAGGAGGAGTGTGGGCCTTTAGCTGCCAATATTTTTCTTCGAGGTATTGCTCCTACCAAGCTCTACAATACGTCTTGTGTTTTCTGTTGTATGTGTTACCCAAATGGTTGGTACTTTTATCATAGCTGATATGCTGCAGATAAAGGCTGCACAGCACAACGGTGCTGTTGACAGTAAATACGTTAACCACTTAAGGACCGGAAGGATTTGCCCCCTTAAAGTGGTGTTTCAGCCGAAATTATACTTTTTAAATAAAAATACCCCTATAATACACAAGCTTAATGTATTCTAGTAAAGTTAGTCTGTAAACTAAGGTCTGTTTTGTTAGTTTATAGCAGTAGTTTGTTATTTTATAAACTTACAGCAGGCCGTGGTCATCTTAAGTGTGGGCATCTGAAGCCAGACTGTATATCTTCCTGCATCTCATTCTTGCAGATCTCGCACATGCTCATTGCAGCACAAGCAGTGTAATAGGTTTCAGGTCAGGTTTCCATAACAACGGGAGTGTAAGAGGAAGTTGCCGCCCCTTCCCAGAAGGCATTTGTCACGGAACTTCCCACACTCCGCTTGAGTGCTTCCGTCATATACCACTTCCTCCCAGTCTGGACACAGATGTCAGATATTCCAACCGCTCATAAGCACAAAACAAGGCGACACTTGTTTCACTGCTAACATGGACTATCTTTATTTAGAATCAAAATTACAAGACTTTATATGCCATTGGAACCTCCTCTAACAATACAACTGTAACCTAATTAACATGAGCTAGTTTACTAAATCATTTACCCAGACCAGATGACTCAGAGACATGACCTGTAGGACACAGACTTGTGGGCACTGAGCTTCACACAGTAGTATAAACACAATAGCAGGAGCTAATTACAATTAACAATACAAACAACAATCTCCCCCCTCCTCAGCCTAGTCATCAACAACTATAGTAGGATTAGACTGTTTGTCTCCTAGCCAGTCCTGGAGGCTAATGTGATCAGTTCACTCAATTAACAGGTTGAGTTCAAAATCAAACAAACCAATAATAGTCTCTACATACATCCTCGGAGATATTGTGGACAAATATTACTGTCCCATTTTAAGTAGTCCAAGATATATTTTCTCACTCACCCTGTGCCAGGATAGCACAGGGTGACTTAGACATAAGAGGTGTATGGGGAGCTGAAAGAAGGGCATCCCCTACTTTCCAAGTGATTGTGAGTTCCACGGGCCCTCCCGTCACAGCATTGCAAACAGGAAATATTTTTGGTAAAAAAAAAATCGCAATAGACGTAAATTGATTGGTTTGCGCAAAACTTAAGGCGTCTACAAAATAGGGGATTTAGGGACTTTACATTTTTTTAATTGTTTTTACTAGTAATGGCGACGATCTGTGATTTTTTGCAGGATTGCGACATTGTGGCGGACAACTCTGACCCCAAATGACACTTTTTTGGGACCAGTGACATTATTACATTTGATCAGTGCTATAAAAATGCACTGGTCAATGTAAAAATTACACTGGCAGGGAAGGGGTTAACAGTAGAGGGCGATCAAGGGGTTAACTGTGTTCCCTGACTGTGTGTTCTAACTGTAGGGTGGATGGGCTGCCAGGGATATGACAGCGATCACTGTTCCCGATCACAGGAAACAGTAGATCTCTGACATGTTCCCTGTCAGAATGGGGATCCGCTTTGTTTACAAAGGCAGATCCCCATTCTGCCTCTCCTCGCTGCGATCACGAGCCGCCGGCGGACATCGAGTCCTCCCGACCCTCGGGCACGCCATCACAGTTTGCAGCCTGCCCACGCCTGCCCGCAACAGCACCTGCCCAAGCCGACGTACAATGACGGCGGTTCGCGCAGGAGAGCCGACCTGCCGCAGTACAAGTATAAGCAGATAAGGGAGCTGGCATTAAAGTAAGCATGTTGTTTTGTTCTGCCTAGCCACAGATGCACTTTCAAGTGAATTTGATAAAACCTCACTATACTGAATGTTTGGTATGTGTTCCTGTTCACACGGCATATTATTTTTGTTTGTTTGTCTTTGGCCATATAGCCTGACTTCAGTCTACAGGAGAGTGGTTAGAGGTTTACCGATATATCGGCCAGCCAATATATCGGGCGATATTTGGCCTTTTTTAAGAAATCAGCATTGGCCGATAATTATGCAAATTAGGCAAATTAACACAGCGGCCAATTGTACCAGACCCAGAAGGTGAGTGCGGGCATCGGAGGCAGGGGCGGGCTGGGCCTGGGGGGGGGGGGGTTTGGGTGGAAATTTCCCACTGCCGCTGTCTGCTGAGGGTTTTTTGGGGTTATTTTGGTGGAGGAAGTCGGCCGATTGGCTGTTACCGCCCTCCCCGCCTCTCCATCTTAAACAATAACCTCCTCCCCGCCTCTCCACCCTAAACAACAACCTTCTCCCCTCCTCTCCACCCTAACCAATAACCTCCTCCCCACCTCTCCACCCTAAACAATAACCTTCTCCCCGCCTCTCCACCCTAAACAATAACTTCCTCCCCACCTCTCCACCCTAAACAATAACCTCCTCCCCGCCTCTCCACCTTAAACAGTAACCTTCTCCCCGCCTCTCCAACCCTAACAATAACCTCCTCCCCACCTCTCCACCCTAAACAATAACCTCCTCCCCGCCTCTCCACCCTAAACAATAACCTCCTCCCCGCCTCTCCACCCTAAACAATAACCTTCTCCCCGCCTCTCCACCCTAAACAATAACCTCCTCCCCGCCTCTCCACCCTAAACAATAACCTCCTCCCCGCCTCTCCACCCTAAACAATAACCTTCTCCCCACCTCTCCACCCTAAACAATAACCTCCTCCCCGCCTCTCCACCCTAAACAGTATCCTTCTCCCCGCCTCTCCACCCTAAACAATAACCTCCTCCCCACCTCTCCACCCTAAACAATAACCTCCTCCCCGGCAACATATATCGGTCATCGGCCACCCCGATTTCTAAATATCGGCATGGGCCAGAGAAAAACCCATATCAGTCGACCTCTAGAGTGGGCTGGAGGTGAGTAGTTGGGTGATAATTATGCTCTCATTTTCAAGGAAGAACATCAGTCTTGAGCAATATAATCCAACTTACATGCAAAAGTTTTACTCCAAGCCTCCCCTGGACAATCCCACTCTTCTTTCTATCATGGATAATATTCCATGCTCAACAACTGAAAAATTAGTTGTTTCTGAAAAATGTAAGTACTTGTCATTCAACAAAAGTAAAGTTAGAACCCTCCAATTTCAATAGCCAATAGCCACATACCCAAAAAAACTAACAGTAAAACTGAAAAATTTGATATAAATGGTATATTTGAGGCACGACACTCTTTATATTTAAAACATAATAATATTATTTATTATCAAATATGTACATAAAAGGAAGCCATTGCTTACATATACAATTACCACAATTACAAAAATATAAAAACAACAAAAAAAAACACAGAATAATCATATATTGTCAAACAATATCTTTTTACAAACAGGTAGATTATTCCCATGTTGTATGGCTTGACGTGTTTCTTGGACATAGTCCACTCCTTCAGTAGCCAAATGTCTGTTTGTACATGATTTCTTAAACAAAAACACAACATAATAGAATCATAACATTATTCACATCATGCCATCCAATTAGCAGGGGAATGAATCCCCACTACTATCACCCAATGCAATTGAGAAGAAATTGCTAAAAAAAAAATTAGGAGAGCTTTCCATTTAGATAGTTGGTTTTGGAATGGATGGTCCCATTGGAAGATTTCTCCTCTACTTTTGCTTTGGTGACAACTGTAAAATTTTGGATTCAACATAATTTTCTCTTGCAGCGACAGTGGTCACCATAACAAAAAGAGATGGCACTTAGTGAGGCAATAAAAACTTTTTGTGTCAAAAATTACACTCGCGCCAAAAAAACTACCTTAATAACTATATAAATAAATAATAATAAACAATAATTGATAAATTGCAGCTGCTGTTACAACCCTCAAGTGAAAAACGAATATATATGTGCACAACGCAAACACTATGTGCAAACTATGGATATGTGTAACTCCATGTGCAAACAATATAATTGTAAAAAAAAATGAAAAATAAATTATATATATCATATATTTCATATATAATCTTGAAAATTAAATATTCAAATAGCAAGTTAAATTGATATAATTGAGCAGAGGATCCCTCTTCACAGAAAATTCCTCACTCAATTTACATGTGTAAACCCAAATCACATCAGTAATATAGTGCCAAAAACGTGTTTCAACATCCAAAACCTTACTAAGAAAAAAATTAAAATAAAACAGAGTCCCAAAAAATGTCCTATAAGTCATCCAGTGAAAATTCCTCCTACATAAACCATGCAATAACTCCAATGGCAAACCCCAGAGGAAGATAAATCCAACGTGTAAATGTAATGCCTTGTGCACACGATAGGATTTTCCAATGGAAAATGTGTGATGAGCCTTGTTGTCGGAAATTCCGACCGTGTGTAGGCTCCATCACACATTTTCCATCGGAATTTCCGACACACAAAGTTTGAGAGCAGGCTATAAAATTTTCCAACAACAAAATCCGATCGGTTAAATTCCGATCGTGTGTACACAAATCTGACACACAAAATGCCACGCATGCTCAGAATAAATAAAGAGATGAAAGCTATTGGCTACTGCCCTGTTTATAGTCCCGACATACCTGTTTTACGTCACCGCGTTCAGAACGATCGGATTTTCTGACAACTTTGTGTGACCGTGTGTATGCAAGACAAGTTTGAGCCAACATCCGTTGGAAAAAATCCATGGATTTTGTTGTCGGAATGTCCGATCAAAGTCCGACCATGTGTACAGGGCAATACAGTGTACATGTACACTTACCAGACATTGTTGATCCCCCTGTCATATGGCAGGAAGGATCAAACAGGCTTGTGGGTCTCCAGGACCTTCCAAAATCCTTTGGCTGAGGAAAGAAAAAAGAGGACAGACTCCTCATAGCGTAAAACTGTAGAGGTAGTTTATTTATTTATTTAAAGGGTAACTCCACTTTCATCGGGGAAAAAAATAGCAAATAAAGAAAAAATAATATAGCGTATACAATTGCAACACAAGTCATATTTTAATTGAATGTTATTAAAAATTACCTTTCCAGTGCGCATCCGCTCCACCCCGGACCGCCGAGCCGCACATCAGCCGCCTCAGCCCACTAACAGGCGATACAACACCCCACCCGAGCAGGGGAACCCCGGGGGAACCGACGGGGATGTCTGGGCCCCAAGCGAGACGCGATCTCGGCCCACAATTTGCCTCAGCAGGTGCGGACGGGAGTCCCAAGATGGCCGCCAGCACGGACGGGCCGCTGCAACAGGCAGGCATCCACTCCAGGATCCAGGAGCACAGGCCAGTACTTTCTCCCCCGACCCTGACCTATGCACAGGCAGCACAGGGACCCCCCCAAACGTCCCATGTACCCCTGCAAGGCCCCATGAAGCCCCAGGCCACAGCAAAAGCCTCCACAGAGCCACTGAGCCTCACACATCAGGAACTGTACTCACAGGCCCTCCCTGCACAGGCCCAACTTCCTCCTCCAGCTACCCAGCAACCAGGCTTCTCAGTAACTGACCTCACAGCAATGCAGGAAGACATGTTTGCTAAATTCTCATCCCTATTAGAGAAAGGACTGGCTAATACAGCAAAACAGATTACCAACACTATTAAAGCGGACCTGTCCAATTTAGGCGCCATAATTGAAGCCATTGAGGATAAAGTAGAATGCACAACCGCTAGAACCAACCAAAACGCAGCACACCTCCTGACCATACAAGAACAATTAGATGTGGCCCTCTCTAGGATCGACGAGCTCGAAAATCGGTCCAGGAGGTAAAACTTTCGAATCAGAGGCCTCCCAGAAACTTTTACAGACATCCCCTCCACGGTTCAGGACATCATTGCGGCCCTTATTCCTAATATACCGCCCCAGCGTCTTGAACTGGACAGAGCACACAGGTCCCTTGGACCCCCCAGACAAGATGGCTCCCCAAGGGACATAATTGTCAAGCCGCACTTCTATGCGGTAAAGGAAGAGGTCATGCGTCAATCTTGTCAAAATCCTAAGCTGAAACACCAGGGTCATCAGATCCAGATTTTTGCTGACCTCGCCCCTACAACTATTCAAAGACGCAGGACGCTAAAACCCCTCCTCACGGTCCTCTCTCAACGGGATATCAAATACCGCTGGACCTTCCCCTTTGCTGTAAAGTTTGCCATCCAGGGCAAGACCCATTCATTTGCCAATCTCCAGGAAGGGGAAAGATTGTTTCTCGCCCTCAAGCTAATCTCCCAAGAGGCACCAATGGACTTTTCATCTTCTTCCTCGGGTTCCACTAAACGTCCACCTCCAGGCAGCCCCGTATCCCCACTCTGGATGAAGGGCCCGTCCAAGAAGAGCAAGGATGAGAAATCACCCTAAGGATCGCCTTACTCGTCATTCTCCTTCAGTCTCTGCAGAGACGTCTACGGGCTAGTTTCCCCTCTAGTTGTTGGAGCAGGCGCTCCAAACCTTCTCACGTCTTATGGACATTGAAAACCCCACATCTAGATTCACATCGAGTTTTATAGTTTTGCACCTCTTTACCCACCTATGTAATCTTACTTCGACAGCGGAGGACTGAAACCAACACTTACCATCTTTTTCTTCAACTTGCGCCCTCCGAGAACCAGTTAACTAAGCTTGCAACCTTCTCAGAAGAAGAGGACGTTCTCAGAAAATAAGCTCCTCCATGAAGACCGCAGTTCCTCTAACATAAAGGATAGGTTACAGGACTAGATTTCAAGTGTTAATTATTTTTGGTCATTTCCTAGTTCAGTTAGGAGTCACGGTTTGTCCGAGATACCCACATATCTTCCTCACTTTTGGAGGGAGGTCCTGATCGCTAAGGCATTATGGCCCCCCTCGTTTCCTCGAGACCCTCCAGGAACTTTCTCCCATCTAGTTAGATAGGGGGCGGGGGGGATATTGAGGGTGGTAAGGGGGTGGGTTTCTCAGGTTCCTGATTATTTGTTCCTTACCGTGTTGATTATTTTTTCAGGCGGTTAGAGCCCCGAAAATAGGGCTGACACTTCAGTTATTCTGTTTTCCATATATGTGTGTATATTGTATGGTTCAAATTTGACATAACAAGGGTCCGGGGTGGAACCCTTGTGCCTCCACTCGATTCCAAAGAACCTATGGTGTCCTTTGGTGTCGGAACTTCAGTCGCCCCCCCGGGCGGTCTGAAGTGGTTCATTGGGGCTATAGCGGATTTCAATTCGCATAACCCCAAGGGTATTCTTTTGGTACCCATGTGTGTGTTTTTGTCCTTATTTGTCAGTAAGTCTCTTATCTTTTTCTTCCTCAACTCATCCCTTTTCTTTTTTCTAGCCGTCCCGTGGGGGGTTTCCCCGCACGCCCCAGAGTCGGTCCTAAGACAATTCCGCACAACTCGGCTTAAATCTAGTATTAGAAGACTTCCAAGGGTAAGTGACTGTTTGATTACTGGCGTCTATCCCCTCTGCTCTTATGGCTGACCCGAATGTGAAGGGTAATGACCTCAAGATAGGTTCACATAACGTCCAGGGCCTAAACTCTCCTAGGAAAAGGAGACTAGCCCTGGATCATTATAAATCCCTGAGAACTGACGTGGTGCTTCTGCAGGAGACGCACTTCAACATCCGGTACACCCCCAAGTTTCTCCATGCACACTTTCCATCATTTTATTTAGCGAATGCACCTAATAATATGAAGGGGGTGGCTATTCTCTTCTCTAAAAATAGCAAATTTTCACATCTATCTGACTATAGGGATCCAGAGGGCAGATTCATTTTGGTGAAGGGCACCCTGGAAGGAGTTTTATACTCTTTCGTTTCCTACTACGCCCCGAACAAGGGCCAAGCGTCTTTCTTCCAGGATCTATTCACAACTCTGGAACCGCTCCTGGAAGGTAAAGTTATCCTGGGAGGGGACTCAAATGTGGCGTTTGATCAGGGTCTAGATAAAACTAAGCCCCCTAAACACCAACTCACACGCCCTACAAAACTTAGCACTAGGATCGCCAAAATGGTCCACTCTCAGGGCTTGGTAGACGTATGGAGGGAACTGAACCCCAACAAAAGGGATTACACGCACTTTTGCGCTCCCCACCACTCTTACGCTAGAATTGATCACATCCTCGCTCAGACAGCCCTAATTCCCTTGTCAACTAAGGCAGCAATACTAGACACTGCATGGTCTGACCATTCATTGGTTCTCCTTACCCTGAGAAATGTTCTGTCTGGGCGAGGAGGTTTCTTTTGGCGTCTAAACGAATCCCTTTTAGCTGACCCTAGCCTGGTCAAGGAAATAGCTAAATCCATCAAAGAATATTTCCTCTTAAATGATGTTGATAACATTTCCCCCAAAACCCTGTGGGCAGCCCACAAGGCAACCGTCCGAGGAGTTATAATAAGGTTAGCGACCAAATTTAAGAAGGAGCGATTAATCGATATTCAAAGACTCGAAAAATCCTTCCTCCAACTAAAAGCGGAACACAAAAAACACCCGTCTGGGACCCTGTTAAGTAAACTTGACGCCACCAGACTCGAGCTGAATCTCGCTTTAACGGCTAAAGCAGAGAAAAATCTTAGATGGAGTGGAGCCAAATGGATAGATTTGGCTCGATGTTGGCATCTAAACTCACGCCTAAATTTCGCTCTCTCTCCTTCCCCAAATTGAGGATAGCAGGTCAACCTCCAACAGCAAATCCGAACAGTATTATGTCTGCTTTCCACGATTTTTATGCTACTCTCTACAACCCACCTCAATCTGAGAAAGGCCCCTTAGTTACTAAGTTCCTACAGAATCTACAACTTCCCTCACTCTCCAAAGAATGCAAAGACTTAATGGAAGCAGCCATCTCTGAGGCTGAGATTAGGGAGGTAATTAAAGGTCTTAAACCCGGCTCTGCCCCTGGGCCAGACGGCCTCTCAGTCCCCTACTATAAAGAATATAGCGATATCTTAGCCCCGTACCTGGCAAAGTTTTTTAATTCTAAAAAGACAGGATCCCCCCTGGAACCCCAACTGAACACAGCATTTATTTCAGTGATCCCCAAACCCAACAAAAACCATGAGGAAGTTGAGAATTACAAGCCCATATCCTTAATTAACAATGACCTCAAAATTCTTACAAAAATTCTAGCCAACCGCCTTTCCTCTTTCATCAAACCCTACGTTCACAAGGATCAGGTGGGTTTTATACCCGGTAGGCAAGGACCTGACCAAATCAGGAGAGCTATAGATACCGTATCCATTCTACAATCTAACTGGGAAGGGGGGCCGAAACAGGAAGGTATGATCCTATCGCTAGATCTTCACAAAGCTTTCGACTCGATCGAATGGCCGTATCTTTTCTCCATATTGGAGAGGTGGGGCTTCGGACCCAACTTTATAGGGACCCTTAGATCGCTATACTCCACCCCACAAGCGGTGATTTGCTTACAAGGCCAATATTCTAAACCCCTAACCATTGCGAGAGGCACTAGGCAGGGATGCCCACTCTCCCCCCTAATTTTTGCTATTGCAATCGAAATGTTAGCAATAGCAATAAGAGCAGATCCCAACATTCAAGGGGTTTCCTGTGGTGACCAGGTCCACAAATGTGGGTTGTTTGTGGACGATATGCTCCTTTTTATCACGTCCCCAACCACCTCCCTTCCAAACCTATGTAAACTCCTGAAAGAGTTCTCGAAGATTTCAGGGTTAAAGGTCAATTATGCCAAATCTTCAGCCTTAAACATCTCCCTTAATCCAACTATGTTGGCATCCCTGCAGTGCCTTTGAATTTAAATGGAGTGACTCCTACATTGACTATTTAGGGATTAGGCTCACAGCTAAAACAGAACTCCTTTATGCAACCAACTTCCCTCACACATACCGCAAACTCAAAGCTGACTTAGTCAACTGGGCTAAAGGGGGTTTATCCTGGTTAGGGAGGATTCATGCAGTCAAGATGACTTTGCTTCCCAGAATCCTCTACCTCTTCAGAGCCATCCCTATAAACATCAATAAAGAGCACTTGAAATCGTTCCAAAGAAAGATAATAAAATTCATTTGGGGAGGGAAAGGGTACAGACACCAACAGAGCACTTTATATTTAACTAGACCACAAGGGGGTTTAGGCCTCCCGCAGCTTTTTTGGTACTACCAATCAGCCAGGCTAGCCCAGATCTCGACGGTATACGCGAAGGCTGAGAGACCAGATTGGATACAGATAGAGAGACAGGCAGTTCCCTCTTTTACTATCGACTTTCTTTTGTGGGTCCCCCCCCAAAAAACGTCCTCCGATTTTGTCCCCTATCCTCTCGCAATCTTTTAAATTATGGGATTCTCTGAGAAACCATCAAAACATAACTTCCTACAGACACCCCATTGCTCACATTTTCAATAATCCTGACTTTCCCCCGGGAACTGACATCAAAGCATTCTGATGGTGGTTGGACAAGGGGATGTACCGGATTGGACACTACTTCACATCAATGGGGCCTATCTCCAGGGCCTTCTGTGTGAGTCAATTGGAGATGCCTAGCTCTGAGAGCTTTCGTTTCCAGCAGATCAGACACTTCCTCACTCATATGGGAAAAGACAAATCCTCAATCCACTCATTCACCCCTTATGAAATATGGTGCGGTCGGTCTACAGAGCAGAGGGGTGGAATCTCCATCATCTACCAGTCACTCTCTAATCAAAACGCCAAGACCCCATACATGTCAGCTTGGGAGTCAGATTTATCTTTGGAGTGGGACCTAGAGAAATGGAGGGTCACCTTTAGTAGGGCATATAAGGGCATTTTGAACATCTCATTGATAGAGTCCAGCGTAAAGGTCATCACAAGATGGTACCTTCCACCGGAAAGACTGGCCAAAATGTTCCCCTCTACGGACCCCAGGTGTTTTAGGGGTTGTTTACTCAGGGGCTTTTTGGCCCATATCTTTTGGGAATGTCCACGGTTGAGGCCTTTCTGGAGCAGGACTTTTCACATGATTAGGAAAATTACTGGAGTACAGATCTTGAGGACCCCTGCCTTAGCGCTACTAAATGACCATTTACCTAAGACTCCCAAACTTGCTCGTAAATTGATACACTTCATTTTGCTGGGAGCTAAGCTCTCCATTGCCAAGGCATGGAAACAACCCAAGGTGTCCTTCAAAGCGGCTATCCGCAAAATTTCTTGGATCATGGCCCAAGAGAAGCTTGCCAGTACCCTGAACAACACCAAAGAGAAATTTGAAGCTATTTGGGAACCCTGGGCTAATTTCATGGGCATTTCCTTGATTCCAGGGGTTCAACCATGATGCGTCTGGCTGTCTCGGGGTCTGGGGGGACACCTCCCGTGGATTGGCTTCTGACTTCTCTCTCTTCTCTCTCTTTCTCCCCCCTATCCTTTCAACGTTTTTCTTTTCCTCTCATTTGTTATTTGTCAGGTTGATCTTTCAAGACGATGTTGTGTCTGTTTACGACCAAACCATAGTAGGGACCCCTAAGGAGTCTTGCTCCCAAGGGAAGCATTCGACGTAGGAATATATTCACTTGTTTGTTGCCAAGAGATCTTTAGAGTTAACTAATGGGGTGCAAGGGGAGAGTTGGAGTGTTCCGTTCAGGCACAGTGTGTTCCCTATTGGGGTGCAGTCGGTCTCTCCTTCCTCCCCTTCTCCCAAACCTCTCAAGTTTCAGGGTTCTATGGTTTTAGTGAATGAGTTTTGGTTTATAATGGTATTCATGTATGGTCACAGACCAGAGATATTCTCATATCTACTGTCGTCAGTTGGACTTGTAACCCCAAGGGGGTCCGAATTTTTTTTTTTTTTTTATTATTGCTTTATATTTACTTACTTAATGCTGATGATTTGTATGTCTTTTCTTGAAAAATCAATAAAACATTTTGAAAGAAAAAAAAAAATTACCTTTCCTTTTCAATCTGCAGCTCTTTCGGAAAATGAAATATGGCTACCTGGAGTTGTTCTGTACACAGAGTGTGTATTGACCACTCCCCAGAAACATAATTTCCTGCTTGTGTGATTGGTTCACTGATTTTCCCAGAAGTCTGCCTAAAATACAAGTCAGATTTCCAGCATCCCCTGCAACAAAAATTTCATTTTTGGTGAGATTCTTCCAATAGGAACATGTCTAAAGGGATGCAGGCTCAGCAGATTTACTTATTAATGCTCTGCAGCTGCACAGCTTATAGATAATTATGAAACCACTCCCATTAGACCCACTGAGCACAGAGGAACATACAGGGATTTCTTCAGAATGAAAAAAGGTAGGAATCTGCAACAAGGGTTGTTATAATCCCTATAAATATACATAGATTACCAAGAGGGGAATTTTTTTTCTCAACAAAAGTGGAGTTACGCTTTAAAAGCCACAGGGGCTGTGCACTGCAAAAAACAAAGAACAAAGTCTCTGATGATGTCACGTTTGATGATGAAATGCATAAGGCTGGAATGCGCATTACGCTACATCACATATAGGTGGAACGCACACTGACTCCGGTGTGGGTCTTGTTGTTTTCAGTGCCCAGTGTGGTTGCTCGCATGGGGGCTTTTTTGGAGACTGCGTTCTTTGTTTTTTGTATTGCACAGCCCCTGAGGCTTTTAAATAAACTACCTCTATAGTTTTACATTATGAGGAGTCCATCCTCTTTCTTCTTTCCTTGGTACTGCTGGTGACATCTCGTATTGGAGCAATTTTCGATATAGGGAAGAGGATCTTTGAGGAATCGGCCGAAGGATTTCGGGAGGTCCTGGAGACCCACAAGCCTTTTTGATCCTTCCTGCCATATGACGGGAATCAACAACATCTGGTAAGTGTGCACCTACACTGTATCATTTACACCTTGGATTTATCTTCCTCTGGAGTTTGCCATTGGAGTTATCGCATGGTTTATGCAGGAGGAATTTTTTTACTGGATGACTTATAGGACATTCTATGGGACTTTGTTTTACTTTCATTTTCATTTTTTCTTAGTAAGGTTTTGGATGTTGACACACATTTTTGGCAGTATATTACTGATGAAATTTGGGTTTAAACATGTAAATTGAGCGAGGAATTTTCTGTGAAAAGGGACCCTCTGCTCAATTATATCAATTTAAATTGCTATTTGAATATTTCATTTTCAAGATTATATATAAAATATATTATATATATAATTTAATTTTCATTATTTTTCACAAGTATTTGTTTGCACATGGAGTTACACATATCCATAGTATTTGATGTTTTGATCACAATTTAATGTCAAGCAAGCAGTGTTTGAACATAGTGTTTGCGTTGTTAATAAAACCTTTTTGTGTTATATAAATGTAGCACTAACTCTCGGTGGAGCTGCTGGTTTAAGCGGGCTTGTTACCTTCACTCTCGATACCTCTGTTTCACCGGCACCGGGTCTAGGGTCCCGTTGAGTTTACCTCTGGACGATATAAGCACCAAACACTTGAGTATATTTTCCAATGCTTTAATGAACAAGTAATAAAGGAAGTAGCAGAAAGAGGCAGAAGGAAAGTTGCAGGGAAGCTCAAATACCTTTCATTCTTTGGAATTGAACACTTGTAGTTGAATGCACTCCCCTTATGGGATTCAATCTTTGCCCGCCTGGATAGGCCTCTCTCACTTGCCTAGCAGCCAGTACGCAGCACGAACAAAAGTCTCTGCCACAGACTTGATTGGAATAAAACCTGTACGATCCTCTGCCACAGGATGTATTGGTTTGCGATGAATGTCAGACACAGTACGTGAACCTTTAAGCCAACCCGGCATTACTATGCAGTAAAATTACTTCAGGATACGTCCTCCAACCGAGTCACCAGGCCCCTCTCCAGACCAGCACTCTGCATGATCCTTCCATGACGGGTCCTCCCCTGGGATCTCCTCGGTTGTCCAGCTTCTTCACTCAGCATAGACAGCTCAGGACCGTTCCTCTGCTGCTGTGGTAGGCCCCAGACAGGCTTCTGGGCCCACCCACACGCCGCAGCAACGTGGGCCTCCGGAACGGAGGACCACGAGGTGGTACTCTTAACGCATACCTGTCGGCCAGGAGGGCCAGCAGGTGGCTGAAAATGAACCCCAAAACATGGCGTCTGTCCCATAAATACCCTCTCCTAGAATGCAACTCGGAGGACCACCTCCACCGAGTTGTCTCCAGGACAGAGGAGCACTCATACGCTTCAACACGTTGCCTTTCCAACACCAGCTAATGGTAACAATGACACCCACCGGCACAATGTGGAACTACACGCAACTCAGCCAAGCTGGAACAGAGGCAAATCTAACTTCCTCTAACAAGTAACCCACAAGATTTACCTATCAGCGGTAGATTAAAAATCTACCAGCGCTATATAAAATTTTTTTAAAAATATGCAACGCTTACCCCTCAAAAGAGCTGCTGTTTCTTTGGTCCCCTGTTCCCAGTGCTGATGACTCCCTTAGCAGTGCCACACTCATTGGGCTGAAGAGTGAATATTTATTGTACTGACATACAAAATGTATAACAATATTAATAATATAACACCCACAACATATAGAAGAGCAGTAAATAATACTTCAACAAATAAACAAGCAATAATGTGTGACTTAGAAAATAACCAATGGACCAATGAATGACCCCTATTTCCTATACTATGGGAGATCCTGACTAAGGGGCAATGCTAGAATAGTGGCCCTACAGTCTCTGGCAATCCCTCTCCCACTGGCCAGTGTGTTAGGGCCCAATTCTGGCACAGATACAGCCCCCCCCCCTCCTGTCACAGCAAAATCCTCTCCACCTCTGGGAGTGTCTAATTACTGTCTGTGATGGCCCAGCTCCTCCATGGCTCCCCTCACCTCCCTACATAACCTTTTCTATAGCAACCAACAAGTGAGGAGGGAAGGGAACAAATATAGAGTGTCACTTAAAGTGGATGTAAACCCCATTTATGAAATTTGATCTAGGCACATATATCTATAGTGTTTACTTATCTCTCTACAAAGCAACAAGTCCTGTGTCTGTTATTTGTTTCATTCCTCTGTTATCAGCATAATAAATTCCGATAATTTTCCTGACAACCGAGATAAAATCAGCCTAAAATTTGTGTCGGGGTGGGTGCTATACATAGATTAGCAGAGAGCTTGTCTTGTCACAGCACAACTCTGCAACAACTATGCATACTCATACAGTGTATGCCAAGAATCCACTCCTACTACTGAATGAGAAAGTAACATTTCTAACATGATGTTAGAATTCTAAAGACAATAGCAAGCTGAAGACAGCAGATATACATGTAAAACTTATGTAGGGAGATTTGTTTCATCCCTGTGGATCATCTGAGGCTGTTCACTTCACTGGGTAAATGTGAGGGTTTACAATCACTTTAAGTGACAAATCTGAGCCTGTTGATGCTGCTGTCATCACATTTAAGATAGTGGCATCCAGCAACAGGCCTTTTGGATATCTACACAAGAGAAATTACATGTATAAAATATGGTAAATGCAAATAAACTTAAAGTGTTACTAAACCAGGACCCTGCATTCACTATATCTGGTCTCCCACAGTACACAGAACATGGAAATGCAACTATTTTAGTAAAAATAAATGGCTAAATACCTTCTCATCAGCAGTATAAGGTACTTCTATCAGTGGCCAGCCGAGCACTGGTTAAAGCTTGTAGGAGGAGTTTTCTTTCTATTATGAGGCTGCAGGACCCCTGACCCTCTGTCTGGACAGTGCTGTTTGGTCCTGATCGGATCACATGCACACTCTCAGGAAAAAAAAAACTCTAGCAATACACACCAAACTGAGCATGCATGTCCCCAAGGATCTATACTATCAGGAAATGGATTGGTGAAAGAAGGGGAGAATCAGGGAAGACAGGATCAAACAGCCTTTTTGTATAATGCAGAGCATTAACCCCTTTCACAGTGAGTATAACAAGCATTCTTTACTGCATATACAGACTGATTTTACTGTTGTGGGTTTAGTAACATTTTCAAGTGGAGTTCCGCCAAAAACAAAAAGTGTAGCTGCTGACTTTTAATAATCGGACACTCACCTGTCCCATGGTCCAGTGATGCAGGCGAACGAAGCCCCGGTCCTCTCCCCCCTCCTCTCCACTGCACCAGCATTCCTACTGTGGGCACGCACTGCGCATGCGCGAGGCGTGCTGCATGCTGTGAATGGCCGGGCAATCTTCTGGGACCTTTGACGTGACGTGGTGGTTATGACTAAAGCCTTATAGGCTGAAACGCGTCAACTGTTCTAATTTGCGTTTGGTCACTGTGGCTGTGGCTTGGTTACTGTGGCTTGTCAATAAATATTACACTTTTTAATAGCAATCACCGGAGTGTGGATCATCTTTTCCTTATTTCCCTACTCAGCCAGCGACTGTGGAATGGAGCACCCAGGATCTCTGCTTTCTATGTGATGTATGGGTAGTAGCACTGACTTTTTTGTTTATATTATGACCTGTGACGTGTCCCAGAAGATTACAGGGAGGGAGGGGGGAGAGGTGAACTTCCTTCCAGTGCCGCGGAGCCCCAGGAGGAAGTGGGAGCTGAATACCTCTAAAAAGAGGGTATCGCCCCCCCCCAAAAAAAATGACATGCCAAATGTGGCATGTCAGGGGGTCACCATCACTTAAAGAGGAAGTTCCGTTTTTGGGTGGAACTCTTGAAGTTTGCTGTTGAAATGAATAGTCTGCCAACAGGGTCACTTTAGCTGTCCAGTGTCTACCAAAAGCTGAAGTGTTGGGTTTGGGTTAACTGACCCTTTCAAAAGAAAAGGCAATATGTTATTTGTAATAGAATGTACCTCATCCAGCTGTTTATTTGCTGTACTTTTTCCTTACTATACATCATTCCTGGGGGATGGAACTGGTTACAAGGCTTCTCCAAATACATCTCATTTTTCTCTCTGGCTTCCTTCTCTGTGATAATTGGAATACTGTAGTGGATATTATCCAAAACACCACTTAATTCATTTGGAGGATAACCTCACTTACATCTATCCAATACATTTTGCGATTAGTCTGGATATGTCCCGCTGTCACACATTGCTAATATTTTATACATATTTCAGAGATAGACTTTACTTGCTCTGTGATGGTTCACCATTTGTGGGATCTTCTTACATTTGACAGCTCAGGAGCCGCACTCAAAAAAAACAAAAAAAAAACAAGTGCTGTTGAGCCATTGATAACACACATTTTTGAGCTTTTTTATAAATAATGTATACATTTTTATTTAACTAAAGGCCAAGTCCACCCAAAACAAATATTTCTTTTTTTGGCTGGACACCAGTGAACTGAATCACCCTCTGGATTCATGTATCTTTTGGGGCCTTCAGAGGCAAGATATTTCCTCCAGAATTCCTGGCTCGGTCTCTCAGTACAAAGCCAAATGAGGGTGTCATGCTATATTCCTCCTAATATAAAATAAGTGAATAAATGTAAAATCCAGAAGAGTGTGACATCATTGTAATGGCCTTGGTGGAGTAGCGGAATTCAAAACATCAGCTTGTAAGACTCTCCACCAGAGTCGCTGAGAGGTAAAGGAAAGTTAGTCAGTGAATCAGGCCACATGTCTCCACCAAAAAGTCAAACAAACAATGTCAGAGGACTCATCCTTTAAAATATATTGTAAACCCATGCTTAATTCATTTAACCAGGCACTGAAACCTCAGCTGGCTGACTTACTGTACCAATGGAGCTTGTAAGACTGGAGATTGATTTTTACCCCACCATTCTTCATCTAAAATTTGCCCTTTACGTTATATATACCCGGGTAGACAGACCCAGATTATGGGACAGTGTAGCATGAGCAGAACCTGACTCAAAAACTATATATATATATATATATATATATATATATATATATATATATATATATATACAGGGCTTTTATTCTCAGAGAATAGGTGCAGGAACTCAACCATGCCCGCCACAAACACATACCTGCCGAATGGCATCAAATAGTAGCTCTTCCCTCTGAATACAAACCCCTCCCTCCACTGCCCTCATTTTCTCCCCCCTCCTTAAAAGCTCCACCATCTGTCATATGTCTTACCTTTGTTGCAATATTAAGCTGAAACACCTATCCGGCTGTAGTACCTCCCAGCATACTATACTATACTACAGACACTTGCAAGGGAGATCATGCAGTAGGAGCATCAACAACTGGTCACCAGGGGAAAAATGGAGACCACAGAGGGTGCAGCCTACCACGCAGCCTCTCCTGCCCATGACTGCACTGAACCCTGGGCACCTGAGACAGGGGCGGACTGACCATTGAGCCACTCGGGCACTGCCCGAGGGCCCTGGGCCACAAGGGGGCCCCATCAGGGTTGCCAGCCTCAGTAAAACCAGGGACAGTATGTATAAATCTGTGTTTTTTTTACATCTGTCTGTGTATACTGTGTGTACATGTATGTGTATACTGTGTGATTGTATACTGTGTGTGTGTGTATACTGTGTGGCCCCATAATCTGATTGCCTGGGGGCCCCATAATCTCCTATTGCCCGGGGGCCCCATGAGTTATCAGTCCACCGCTGACCTGAGATAAGCTATCACTTGTAAATGCAGAAGCTGGACTTCAGTGTTACCAAGTGATAGTGGTGAGCAGGGAGCAGAAGACCTGAGCCAGAGGTGGTGGAACTGAGTTCCCCCTAGTTCCTGCTGAAAAAAAGCCCTGTATATATATAAAATATATATTAATTGTCAAACATAACAACGATGATCAAAATTACATCTTCATTAAGGAAAGATATACTGCGAACATGTCAAACCTAAAGTCATCTAATAAAAGATCAAACCAACTTTGTTGAAAAACATAAAATAAATACCCCAACTCCGTGCTATACAATGAATAAAAAACACTTATATGTGAAAAATATCTCAAATACACTCATTGGCTACTTTGATAGGTACACTTGTTCAATTGCTTGGTAACACAATATGCTAATCAGTCAACTACATGGCTCAATGCCTTTAGCCATCTAGACATGGTGAAGATGACTTGTTGAAGCTCAAACCAAGCATCAAAAAGGGGATTTAAAGTGGTTGTAAAGGTTTGGTTTAAAAAAAATAAAAATAACAAACATGTTATACTTACCTCTGCTGTGCAGTTGGTTTTGCACAGAGTGGCCCTGATTCTCCTCTTCTGGGGTCCCTCCGTGGCACTCCTGGCTCCTCCTCCTCTCAAGTGTCCTTTTGGAGAAGTGCTCTCCGATGGGACACCCGTGTGGGCGCCACCTCCCGTGTCCTGCTGCTGTGTCTGTAGACATATACAGCAGGACTCGGCTCCGCCCCCCAGCGCCCGCATCATTGGGTTTGATTGACAGCAGCGGAAGCCAATAGCTGCACTGCTATCAATCTATCCAATCAGGACACGAGACACCAGCCAGAGCTGGTGTGCTCATTCCCGTCGTGGGAATTGCGGGGCTCAGATAAGTATAAGGGGACTCGGGGGCGCTGCTGCAGCACAGGAGGTTTTTCACCCTAATGCATTCAATGCATTAAGGTGAAAAACGCTGAAGGTTTACAACCTCTTTAGGTGACTTTGAACGTGGCATGATTGTTGGTGCCAGATGAGCTGGTCTAAGTATTTCAAAAACTGCTGATTTACTGGGATTTTCACACACAAACATCTCTAGGGTTTACAGAGAATGTTCCGAAAAAGAGAAAATATCCAGTAAGCGGACGAAGTGGACGAAAATGCCTTGTTGATGTCAGAGGTCAGAGGAAAATGGGCAGACTGGTTTGAGAGGATAGAAAGGCAACAGTAACTCAAATAACCAACCAAGGTATGCAGAATACCATCTCTGAATGTGCTACACATCGAACCTTGATGCAGATGGGCTACAGCAGCAGATGGGCTACTTTTGTCCACCAATTGGACAAAAGATCAACATTCAGATGATAGGGTCGGAATTTTGTGTAAAAAACATGAAAGCATGGATCCATCCTGCCTTGTTCAGGTTGGTGGTGGTGGTATAATGGTGTGGGGGATATTTTCTTGGCACACTTTGGGCCCCTTAGTACCAATTGAGCATCGTTTAAATGCAACAGCCCACCTGAGTATTGTTGCGGACCATGTCCATCCCTTTATGACTACAGTGTACTCATCTTCTGATGGTTACTTCCAGCAGGATTATGCACCATGTCACAAAGCTCAGATCATCTCACCACTGGTTTCTTGAACATGACAATGAGGTCCCTGTACTCCAATGGCCTCCACAGTCACCAGATCTCCATCCAATAGAGCACCTTTGAGATGTGGTGGAATGCGAGATTCACATCATGGATGTGCAGCTGACAAATCTGCAGCAACTGCGTGATGCTATCATGTCACCTGGTACAGCAAGGTGTACCGTATAAAGTGGCCAGTGAGTGTACACTGTTACTGCAATAACTTCCTCTTAACGTGTATTTTAAATCTAAGGGGATCCCCTTTGAAAAAGTCAGTAGTGACGAAATGCATCAGTGACGTGGCTAGCGGTGATATACCTATGTTGTTTGTTGGCTGCAAGCACTGATCGGAGGGTTAACTGTGTCTGCGGCCGGCCCACAGGCAGACATACCAACCTGCAAAAACTAATTTCAGGGAGGTGGCGCTCTGCATCCCCCACCCCCCCGGCGGGCGAAATGTGGGCATGCCTTAAATTGCGCTACATATTGGGCATGGCTTAAAGGGGTGTGGTTTACTAGAGTCTGAGATGACTTACAGTGCAGAATGCAGTAATGTTAAATAGGGAATGTACAGTGTGGAGGAGTTTATGGTGATGGGTATTATGTGCAGAAGAGGAGTGTGGAGTGTCTGGTGGTGGGTATTATGAGCAGAGGAGGAGTATGGAGTGTATGGTGATGGGTATTATGTGCAGGAGAGGAGTGTATGGTGGTAGGTATTATGTGCAGAAAAGGAGTATGGAGTATATGGTGATGGGTATGTAGCGCCCTGGGGACTAGTCAGGGAGCTCATCACCAAATTCCTTGTCAGGAGTAACTACTTTAGTTAATTACTAGGGATCCATTGATGTCTCCCTAAGTTTGGCCTGGTTGTACTTTCCTCTTCTACCACCAGGTGGCTGGGCACTTCGAGGTATTAGAATGAGAAGGACAATTCAAGGTCAGGTTATAGGTATATGGGGTATCTCAGTCAATGGGCAGGGATTTTGTTGAATTCCTTGGCCTGCTGGGAGAGCCTATATATTCGGGTGTGGTCAGGTGATCCAGGTCTCGTGTGCCACCCAAACCGCCATCTGGATGGATGTGTGTCGTATGCCCCGGGCTGCTAGGCTGGAGATTGGGCCTATCCCAGGGGCATCAGGCTGCCAGGCTGTGTGAGGGCCTTTCCAAAAGTAAGAGGGCAGTGCATAGTTGGGACTGCGGCTTGCAGTCCAACCAAAAGTGACGGTTCTCCTGGGCGGGGAACCTGTCAATGGTTGGAGATGGAAGGGAAGCTGTCAATACAAAGGGACCAATCGCCTTTACCAGGGACCACAGTGAGTAACTGAAGCAAGTACCAGAGCAGTATTCTCACCGAACGGGCACGGTAGAGATTCGGGAAACTTCAGGCGGTGATCAAGTTAGGGACCCAACCAGCAGAGGTGACGCTTACACAGAGCAGCCTTGTGTGTCAAGCTAGGGACCAAGACAGTCAGCAGGGGTGAAGCTTGAAGGTATCCGAAGTGCCAAGCTAGGGACCCAGCAGGGAAGCGTGGGTGACGCTTGAGGGAGATACCACCGCAAAAGCCTTGAGGAGCTCACGGGATTCAGAGTTAGTGAATCAGAGGGTCCAGTAAGAGACCAGGAGCTCAAGGGGCTGAAGAACTACAAGGAGAAGTTGTAGTACAGCTGAGAGAACTGTTACCTTGAGTTAGGAATTGTTTAAGTACTGTTACCATAGGAGACAGCAATCCTGCACGTGCAGAAGTGACACCTTGCTGGGGCCTTTCCCTGTAAGGCTGTTCTCCTATTGAAGTCTTGGAGTCTGCCATTTGAAATTGCAACTACTTAAGGGTGTCCTGGCCCTAACCCTCTTCCCCCTACAAGATATAAAAAGGACTGTCAAAGAATTAAAACCTCTTTTATATCCAAGAAGTGTCTGGCACCCAATGGCTTTTACCACCTTTTCACCCACTATGCCTTACAACCCACTACATATTGAAGGATGTCAGTTATCTTTGGCCTTGAAGGTTCCCATTAGACTGAAAAAGGTCAGAGATTCTGCTACAGGTAGTATGTGCAGGAGAGGAGTATGGAATTTATGGTGATGGGTATTATGTGCAGAAGAGGAGTATGGAGTGTACAGCGGTGGGCATTATTTGCAGAAGAGGAGTATGGAGCGTACGGCGGTGGGTATTATGTGCAGAAGAGGAGTATGGATCGGATGGGCTCAGGTAAGGAAAAGGGGGGGTCAGGGGGGCAGCTTCAGCAGAGAAGGTCCTTCACCTTAGTGCATAGGACACATTAAGGTGAAAAAACGTAAGGCTTTAGAACCACTTTAAGATAGCCATACACCTTAAGATTTGGAGGGGCTGAAGTTAAGAAAACGACTGATTTCCCAATCCATGGTTGACATTGTGTGCCCCCGGAGCAGACAAACAACCAAATTAGGAGAGTAGATTGCACACACAGATTATAAAACAAGGCCTTCTACAAACATACATCCAACATTAGAAAAATGATGACTAGCATCCAGTAGGGTAGCTTAGTGTAGTTTAGTGTAGGTCCTGCCCTAGAAGATTCTATCTTGTCGTGGTGGGCAGGCTTGGAATCTCTTGGTCAAAAGTATGTCAGCGAATAGGAGAAAGAATCACTAGATCTTCACTTGGCCAATTGACTTCAACAAAGGACACTTGGTTGAATTAGAGTACATTAAAAACGTTGTAAAAGGAACAAATGTTTGTACCGGTACCCCCGTAGGGACTGCTAAGTGTTGTGGCCCACCTGTCACCCTGCTCAGCCCGGCATTCAATCCTCAGACACTCCAAGGCAGTGAACAGTCTATTAGCTTTCTTCTCCTGCACATCACTTCCTATCTAAGGTTCGCTCCATTTCACCTCCTGCACATCACTTCACTTCCTCTCTAAGGATCGCTCCATTTCACCTCCTGCACAACACTTCACTTCCTATATAAGGTTCGCTCCTTTCTCCTCCTGCACATTACTTCACTTCCTCTCTAAGGTTCGCTCCTTTCTCCTCCTGCACATCACTTCACTTCCTCTCTAAGGTTCGCTCCTTTCTCCTCCTTCATTTCACCTCCTGCACATCACTTCACTTTCTCTCTAAGGTTCGCTACATTTCACCTCCTGCACATCACTTCACTTCCACTCTAAGGTTTGCTCCTTTCTCCTCCTGCACATCACTTCACTTCCTCTCTAAGGTTCGCTCCTTTCTCCTCCTTCATTTCACCTCCTGCACATCACTTCACTTTCTCTCTAAGGTTCGCTACATTTCACCTCCTGCACATCACTTCACTTCCACTCTAAGGTTTGCTCCTTTCTCCTCCTGCACATCACTTCACTTCCTCTCTAAGGTTCGTTCCTTTCTTCTCCTGCACATCACTTCACTTCCACTCTAAGGTTCGCTCCTTTCTCCTCCTGCACATCACTTCACGTTCTCTCTAACACTGTATATGAAAACCAATTAGCTCCAAGAGATGGTACAAGAGTTGAATGGCTATATGCAACCTATCTGCCCTGTAAGGACAGGTTTAGTTAAGCCGGGTACACACCATTCGTTTTTCTTTCGTTCAACCCCACGGGTTGAACTAAAAAAAACTGTCAGCTCCGGTCAGAACCGCTGTACTAACCATGCAAGGTTAGTTCAGTGATCTCCCTCGCTAAGCTGTTGTGTTCTGACTGGGGAATTACCCCCCTTCCCCTACCAGAACACTCCGATGATTGCTCTCTGCCATTGGCTGAGAGCACTGATCGGGAGTCAGTCGGCTTTCCCTTTTTTTGCCAGCATGCACGTCTGACAGCAGACGGGCTGTTAGGTCGACTTCTGTTAGACAGACCAACATACACATGTGTCGAATGGCGGCCATTTTTTTTTTAAATGGCCGTTGTCTTCCGACATTTGGCCCATGTGTACCCGGCTTTAGCCTCTCTTATTGAAATAGGAATGCTTATCCATTCACTATTGTATGGAAAATAGTTTTGTGTTTGCTCTGTAACCAAATTATTACCTATTTAGTAGATGAACCAATTAAATGTTGGAATTTGTCAATATGTGAACCACACGGAATTCAATAGTCTAGTTACTATTTCTGTAAATTTTAATGAAATTTAGTCATTCTAACTTTTAGCAGTAAGTGTGTTCCCTGGGATAAGCAAAAACCACTGAACTGGGCAGATGAAAAGTGAAGTCTACCGTGGAAAATAGTGAAAGACGGAATGTTGTGATTATCTGAAATTACAATTTTTTTCCAGTCTTTTCTGTATCATCATAAAGAGGAGTGGAGTCTAGTAGATCCCTTTATCAGATTCCCAAGATGAGCAAGTAACTGACCTACCTTGTAAGTTGCACAATAACTTCTTAATCACCCCCTAAGGCATCACAGAATAGAGAGGCCTGGAGTAAAAGGAAGAAAGCAATAGACGCAGGGCCGGCATGACAGGGGTTAAAGGGGCTTGTTTAAGGTACTGAGTTAGGGACACAGGATAGGTCAGCAGGCTGCATGGGGCAGGATTTGAGCTGGGTGGAGAAAGGGGAATTAGGCAGTGGATAGGAAGGGGGGGGGGCTTCAGTCGAAGAAGAGAGTGGAGGAACTTCCCACCCTTCCGCCCTGAATATGGTGGTTTGGGACCAGTTTAGGGAATCAGGGGATCATTCTAAGCCAGGTGTGGTGGTGGCGGGGTGCAAGGTCCTTTTTAGTTCATATGGGCACCAAAGCTATGGTATAGGGACCCGTCTGAGATACGGCTCCCAGGTGGCGGATGTATACCTGTTAGTTGTCTCCGAGTTGGTGTTTTTTTGCGGCTGGAGGCCGGTACTGTCCGGGGTTTTATGCCTATTAGGACCTTGTAGCCCTTTCTCTTTAATAAACAGTCTGGTCTGTTTTTATGTTATTAATGTTAATTATTGATTATTTATATTTGTTTTATTAAAATTCTGCTATGGCCAATTTAACTCCAATTTTGTGTGGTGTGGTAACTAAGGGAAAAAGGTGGGGGTGGGGTTTCTTGGTATAGCAGTAACAAGACTTATTTAATACCATAGTCAAGTTCCCGTCAGCTTCAGGTTGGCATTTAAAGAGAGGAACTCCTTCATTAGAACAATCCAGATTGTAATGGGTATATGGCTGGATATCAGCATGCTGGGGGGCTGTAACACTTGGGCCCCTTATATGCGCCATCATACATTATCCACTGAGCTGGTATCTTTTTTTTTTTTTTTCAAGAAAGTTAAAGAAGAGGCCCGGGATCTGTAAACACTGGTCAGATGCATCTGTGTGCCTTGGGGGACTTTCAGTGTCTGAACAGTTTCTTAACCCAGTAGAGAATTGCTTAGCTATAGGAAGTAAGGAAAGTGACATAGACATGCCTAAAACACCCAGCGTGTATTAATATGAAGTTACCCAGAAGACAAAGAATGACATGAAATGTAATGAGGGGACACAGGTTCAGTTCACGTCAGCTCCTTGTGACCTAGTACAAGTCACCCAGCACAAGTGTCTTTATCTCGCAGTGCCTCGGGCACCATGTACTCTGTGCAGAGAGGTCTTCCTGTTCCCGAAGGATGATAAAAGATTTCAAGTTGAATGGCTCATTTCTAGCTGCAAATCGGTATACAGGGAAAGAAATTTTTTTTACCTGGACATCAGATGCATAGTGGGGCCCAAACCTTGGTCTTTTACATCCTTGAGCTGTGGTTAGTGCAGTGCATTACATTCATTGCATGAATGACACCCCTGACACAGGAAGGCAACATACTGGCATTGCAGCGCAGTGTGTTTTGGTGTGTTGCGTTATAAGTTCTGTGACACAGGCTGATTTTTAGAACGTTTTGGTGCGTTGGCATCCCATTATCTTATACATAAAATCAGTGCTCAGTATCAGCAATCCTAACAGTCCCAATCCATAAAAATATCCTTCCAAAACAAATGTTCAATCTCTTCCAAGTTCAATGTAGACCAAACAGTTTCGGCAATGTCCTCCCTGGTTGTGAATCCCTTGTAGTGCTCCACTCAAGAAAATGAAAAAGATCTCAAAAAAATAAAATACTATGTAGTGTAGTATGTCTAATCCAACTGGTGTGTTACAATAATGCGCTTATATTGTGCTTACATTAAGATCATAAAATAATTTCCACTGAATCCAAAGATGTGTTCTCATATACACTATATTACCAAAAGTATTGGGACACCTGTCTTTACACACAAATTAACTTTAATGGCATCCCAGTCTTAGTCCGCAGGGTTCAATATTGAGTTGGCCCACCTTTTGCAGCTATAACAGCTTCAACTCTTCTGGGAAGGCTGTCCACAAGGTTTAGGAGTGTGTCTATGGGAATGTTTGACCATTCTTCCAGAAGCGCATTTGTGAGGTCAGGCACTGATGTTGGATGAGAAGGCCTGGCTCGCATTCATCACTTTAATTTATCCCAAAGGTCTCGGGTTGAGATAAGAAATCTTTGCAGGCCAGTCAAGTTTCTCCACCCCAAGCTTGCTCATCCATGTCTTTATGGTCCTTGCTTTGTGCACTGGTCCAAATCATTTGGTGGAGGGGGGATTATGGTGTGTGGTTGTTTTTCAGAGCTTGGCCCCTTAGTTCCAGTAAAGGGAATGCTTAAGGTGTCAGCATACCAAGACATTTTAGACAATTTCATACTCCCAACTTTGTGGGAAGAGTTTGCGGATGGCCCCTTCCTGTTGCAGCATGCCTGCACACTGGTGCACAAAGCAAGGTCCATAAAGACATGGATGAGCGAGTTTGGGGTGGAGGAACTTGACTGGCCTGTACAGAGTTCTGATCACAACATGATAGAACACCTTTCAGATGAATTAGAGTGGAAACTGCGAGCCAGGCCTTCTCATCCAACATCAGTGCCTGATCTCACAAATGCACTTCTGGGAGAATGGCCAAACATTCCCATAGACACACTCCTAAACCTTTGTGGACAGCCTTCCCAGAGTTGAAGCTGTTATAGCTGCAAAGGATGGGCCAACTCAATATTGTACCCTATGGACTAAGACTGGGATGCCATTAAAGTTCATGTGCGTGTAAAGGCAGGCGTCCTAACTTATTTGGGTTCATGTCTGGGGGGTCTGGTGCACCGGGTCAGGTGCGATTCAGGTAAGAATTTTTGCCTGAATTTGTACCTGACCCGGACCTAAATACGTTCAGGACCCTTTTTCAATCTGGACTGTGGCTTCCCCTGGAGATGTGTGAACTGGTTCCATTGACAGCTGGTCACAACTCGCATCCAATTGGCATATGTATGAACCCAGCCTGAAAGCTCATGGGGGCGTGGCCAAGATGGCGCTGTGAGAGGACGTTCTAGCAGAGAGCTCCGCTGAGATCCTCAGCTTTTTTCCCTTCACAGCAGCTGAAAGTGCTTGGAACTCGGCGCACAGCACCTACATGCACCGCCGCTCAGCACAGGCTCCAAGAGGAAGGGGTAAGAAGTTGAAATTTCCCCCTTTGACGGAAGAATCAGAAGCGGCCTGTGCCGACCGCGTGGAGACCGGGAAGCGGTTGCTCAGCAGACTGACTACTGCTGAGCAACGTCTGGGACATGTGGAGGATACTGTGGAGAGCCATGGAACTGATCTCCGTGCCCTGCACACAAAAATTAGGGCCTTGGAATATAAATCCGAGGACGCAGAAAATAGCAATCGGAGGAACAACCTCCATATAGTTGGCATGGTGGAATGGGTTGAGGGCCAGCGTCCGACGGAATTTATAGAGGAATTACTCCACACCCTTCTTCCAGCAGCCCAATTCTCACCCTTTTTTGAGAGGGCCCACCGGATTCCACCTAAGCCCGGTCCTCCCGGAGTGCCTCCACGCACTTTCATTTTGAAATGTCTAAACTTCAGGGATAAAGATGAAGTGCTGAGGGCAGCCAGAGTGAAGGGAGAGCTACGGTTTCAGAACAACAAAATCCTCATATTCCCTGATTATTCAGTTGAAACTCGAAAACTGAGACGTTCATTTGATCAGGTTAAAGCAGCCATGCGCCTCAAGGGTATTCGCTACAGTATTCTTTTCCCTGCACGCCTCCTGGTTCAGGATGGAGAAACTACCAAATTTTTTACATCCCCCAGAGATGCAACCGCATGGCTGGAATCGCTCCCTCCAAATCGCTGACTGCTGATCGCAGAACCCTGTTGATTCACTTCCTTTACATGGTATAGGATGAACATATCCCTTTAACAAGTGAGTGCCTACTAGCACCTGTTGTGCCTTTGTTGATTAACTGTTCTAATTTCAAGTACAGTGCCCCTGGTAATCCAGGTGAATTATGACCCTAATGCCACGTACACACGAGCGAACTTTACGGCAGACTTTGCCCGGCGGACTGGATTTCGTCAGACAATTCGATCGTGTGTGGGCTCCAGCAGACTTTGTTTTCTCAAAAGTTGGACGGACTTAGATTTGAAACATGTTTTAAATCAATCCGTCGAAATCGAGTCCGGTCGAAAAGTCTGCTCGTCTGTATGCTAGTTCGACGGACAAAAAGCCACATTAGGGCAGCTATTGGCTACTGGCTATGAACTTCCTTATTTTAGTCCGGTTGTACGTCATCACGTACGAATTCGACGGACTTTGGTGGATTGTGTGTAGGCAAATCTGTTCATTCAGAAAGTCCGTCGTAAAGTCCATCGAAAAGTCTGCCGGGCAAAGTCTGCCGTAAAGTCCGCTCGTGTGTATGCGGCATAAGACAGCCTGAAAGCTCATGCACCATGCTATGCAATGTCTTTTAGTGCTGATTTTTTAAAGAGTTTTTTCTTTATGCTGCTGAAACACGCTAATGACAGGAGTCTGGTGGGGGCTCTCTATCTGACACTCTTGGAAGTGTCCATGTTGCATCTAGATTGTCAGCCTGATATCTATGTTTAAAGCGGTCTTAAAAGAGAAGTATGGGGTTCGTTTTTTTTTGTAGAATCATACTTACCTAGGTGGATGCTGCATCTGTCCCCGTCAGCTATAACACTGAGAACTGAGCGATCAAACACCGCCGATCGCTGAGTTCTCAGGGCTCCCTGAGCAGAGAGCTGGTAACTGTGAGTCACTGCTCTCTGCTCTGCCTATGGGCAGATCCCGACTTCATTGTCACAAACTTGCCCGAGCCAGGACCAGCTCTGTGATGTCAGCTGACAGCCAGCTTTAGCCCACTATCTGCTGAAAACGGGTCACAGGAGTGCAGAACAAACTGCACTCCTGTGATCCACAGGAGAAGTACAGCCAAATCAGCTTTGACCTTATTCTGAAAATGCTAGAACACAGTTTGTATACTTCAGAATCACAGATATGGAATATCCTTTTCCTTTAATGCTTTAGATTAGTGAAGTTAAACTAGAATATAGTGGTGTTGTCATACTGCATATTCAGGCAGTTTAATGGCTATATCTGTTTAATAACTGCTGGATTTCACAGCGGTAGAGTTGGTAATGTTTTTACCTTTAATATAAGTGTTCTGTAATATGGTTTCTGTGGTATCATGTTGGAAGGTCACAGACGTCTGCTGCAACCTCAAAACTTTGACCAGGTGAAACTGAAATAATTCACTGCAGCTGGCCAGATTAAAATCATAGGTTTTACGCAGTACTTTGGGACCTGTTCAAGAGCCACAGGCTGAAACCCCTGGAACACCTTCTTTCTATTGATAGCAAGCATTTTCCAATATGGTGTGCCTGAGCAGAAAGAAAATACACAAAACTGCAGCTAAAAACATTAATGGGCTTCTCACTATATTTACTTTAAATATTTGCCTTGTTCTTTACAGTGCAATATATTGTACTACATCAAAAGCTCAACTCCGAACCATAATTGAAAACTTTCTACAGAGAATTTTCACTTTATAAACATAAATAAAGTTAACCTGTCTTTACAGAGAAGTAAAATGTGACACTGGCCTACAAAATATCCGCCAGAAGTAATCCACCAGAAAGAACCTCCTTGGTAAATGCAGACTTCCAGAAAGTCAGAGCACAGCCCCATATTTCACAACGCTAGGCCCTGTACCTGAGCGATCTATTGAAAGATATGAAAGGGTGTGCCCATGTGCTGACCTTCAGAAAGTCATAAAGTTACAGAAGATGTTAGGGTGGCTTCTTTGGAGTTTTGGAAGGGTGTCTGGAAAAGAAAGAACCTCCTTGGCAAATGTGAACTTTCTGAAGGTCAGAGCACAGCCCCATTTTTCACAAGGCTACACCCAGTAACTGAGCGATCTATTGAAAGATATGGGGGGATGTGCCCATGTGCTGACCTTCAGAAAGTCATAAAGTTACATAAGAGGTTAGGGTGGTTTCTTGAAGTTTTTGAGGGTTGTCTGGTAAACCTTGCTTGCTGCTGGAAATGTTGGAGACAACGACACTGTACTATCCTTTCAGAACTTGCCACATGTCTGAAGGTCTGGGCTCTTGGTCACATGATCCACTGAGAGTGGGGGATCAATATTCAGATTGGGTGCATTTTCTTCATCAGGGAGCACATGACCAAGAGCCTAGGCCAGGGGTCTCTGAACACTCTAAACAAGGGATCAGTTTACTGTCCTTCAGACTTTGGTGGGACTGGACTGTGGTCAGAGGAAGCAGATAATGCCTCAGGTTTGGTAATCAGTGGGAGTAAAAAAATTACACAGCACCCCCGTAGTTAGGAGGAGAAATAGTGCCCCATTATTGGTATCAGTGGGAGGAATAGTGTCCCCATCGTTGGTGTCAGTGGGAGGAATAGTGCCCTGTCATTGGTGTCAGTGGAAGGAATAGTGCCCTGTCATTGGTGTCAATGGAAAGAATAGTGCTCAATTGTTGGTGTCAGTGGGAGAAATAATGACCCATCATTGGTGTCAGTGGGAGGAATAGTGCCCCATCGCTGGTATCAGTGGAATGAATAGTGCCCCATCCTTGGTATCAGTGACAGGAATAATGTTCCACCATTGGTGTAAGTGGTAGGAATAATATCCCATTGTTAGTGTCAGATAATGGAATAGTGTTCCATAGGCCAGATCTTTGGTGCTAGTGGGAGAAATAGTGCCCCATCAATGGTATCAGAGGAAGAATTCATGCCCCATCATTGGTGTCAGAGGGAGGAATAATACCCCACTGTTGGTGTCAGATGGAGGAATAGTGTCCCAAGGGTCAGATAAAGGCAAGCAAAGGGCCTAGGTCATCATTAGGGTTGCCACCTCATCCCTTTAAAACTGAACACATATTAATTACACAGGTTCTGTGGCTGATTTAGGTGGTAATTAAACTCACTTGGAGCCTTAGCTGCATAAAATTAGCCTAAGAACCTGTGTAATTCATATGTGTTCAGGTTTAAAGGGATAAGGTGGCAACTCTAGCCATCATGCATGTATAAACTCTTGATCCTGGTCAATTATTTAGAAAATAATGAAAGGTAAGGTTAATAACATATTTCCTCAATGCAAGTCTATATTAGAGGGCTACACCACCTAAAATGAATATTTAAGTGTTAAGAAGACACCAATTAGTTACATTTGCATATACCTCTTATGTATGCTATACTTACATAGTTACATAGTAACTAGTCATACTTAGTCATACTTAGAAGAGGGCATCTCCTTGCCTTGGATATAGGGGTGGAGGCAACACGACAAGTCGCCATCTTTCTCAGGCTAAATGCTAAAGGCAGTGACATTTCTTCAACTAAATAATATATAACAAACTCATAAAAAACATAAATAGTTTTATTATGTACATCATTCCAGAGAGTCACTATTCAAAATATAATCTGCTTAATATGCCATTGAATAGTTATTTAAGCACATCATTCTAATGTGTCACTTCTTATTAGTAGGGATGAACTTTATGTTCAGGTCGAACATAAGTTCGACTCGAACATCGGGTGGTCGCCCGTTCACCGAAGAGCTAACATTATGGGGTGCTCGCGGCAAATTCAAGCACCGTGGAACGCCCCTTAATGCACTGCGAGATCGCAGTGCATTGCTGTATGATGATTGGCCAAAGCACCTTACCTGCACGCTTTGGCCAATCACAGAGCGCTCTGCTAAGAGAGCCATAATTGGCCAATCATGGCTCAGGGGGAGTCCACACCCCACACTATATAAGGCTGCTTACACAGTGGCCGTGTGTAGTGTTGTTGGTGTGGACAGAGAGATAGCTTGATTTAGATTAAGCAGACAGATTATTCAGTTAATTGCAGTGTATTTGATATATATATATATATATATATATATATATATATATATATATATATATATATATCCTGCATTTAGCATAGACTATATATTCAGTGTTTACTCTATATTCAGTCAGTGCAGGCAGTGTATTAATATATATACAGTCTCGTATATATATATATATATATATATATATATATATATATATATATATACTCTGTAGCCTATATCTACAGTGCATTCCATGGTGTACTGTTCCTAATACACTTCAGGTGGTGTACACAGTATCTAATATAGTGTGTACAGTGTCTACTAACACTTCTGGTGGTGTACACAGTATAAAATACAGTGCAGCCATTGTACAGTTTCTAATACAGTGCAGGCGGTGTACACAGTATCTAATACAGTGTGTACAGTTTCTACTACACTTCTGGTGGTGTACACTATACACAATACAGTGCAGCCATAGTACAGTTGCTAATACATTGCAGGTGATGTATCTAATACAGTGTGTACAGTTTCTACTACACTTCTGGTGGTGTACACAGTATAAAATACAGTGCAGCCTTTGTACAGTTTCTAATACAGTGCAGGCGGTGTACACACTATCTAATACAGTGTTACAGTTTCTACTACACTTCTGGTGATGTTGCAAAACAAAATATACATCATGTCCGGAAGGCCACCAAGGAGAGGCAGACACTCACAAGCCAATAAAAGAGGGCAAGCAGCCTCTGTGTCTACAGTCAAAGTGCTGGTCGTGGACATGGTGCATCCTCTGCAGGTGGCTGTGGGGCACGCTTGTCCTCTTTTTTGCTGCTGGCCATGTTATTGAGTCAGAACATGCAGAAGAGTTGGTGGAGTGGATAACAAAGCCATCCTCATCCTCCCCATCCTCTGTCACCCAGGCTCAGAGTAGTTTGCCTTCCATCGCAGCTGCTAAAGCGGCCTATTCCACCGGCTCCTTGTCCACAGTCACACCTTCCCCACCCCCACCATCATGCACGGAGAAGTCCCCAGAATTATTTGATTACAGTGTTGGGTACATGCTGCTAGAGGATGCGCAGCGATTTGAAGGCTCCGATGTTGGTTCCCAGTTTGAGGAAGGGTGTAACATAAGCCTAGAGAGAGGGGGTGCCCAAGAAGGACAAGAAACTGGCAGTCATGTTCCCCCAGCTGCAGCATACTGCCAAGTTTGCTCCAGTGACGAGGAGGGAGGGGATGATGAAGTCACTGACTGTACTTGGGTGCCTGAGAGAAGAGAGGAGGAGGAGGAGGCACAACTCCAACGAGGCAGAGTGTCCTCTAGGGGGAAGCTTAAGGGCAGACACCCTATTGCATTACACCGCAGGTGCAGGGCGCTGCTGTCTCCCCGCTGACTTTTAAAAGTTCCTTGGTGTGGGCCTTTTTCTACATGTTGCAGCAGATCGCACCGTTGCTATTTGCAACCTATGTCTGAAGCGGTTCAAGCGTGGCCAGAACAGCAGCCGCTTGGGCACCACATGCTTGACCAGACATATGACGACCTGCCATGCAGTCCGTTGGCAACAGCACTTAAAAGACCCACCTCAAAGAAAAAGGCAGACTTCTCCTTGCTCCTCATCTGGGATCTCCAACCCTACTATACCTCCAGTCCTCTCAAAAACCTGCACTGAGAGGAATGAAGGTATAGCAATAGGTGTCTCAAGTACTTGCAGCCTATCTGCTAGCAGTACACCACCATCTGATTTTAGCAGGCAAATTTTCCTACCCCAGTTGCTAAACCATAAAAAGAAATTCGGTCCCAGCCACCCACATGCTCAGCGTCTAAATGCTAGCTTGGCCAAATTGCTAGCACTGCAACTGCTGCCTTTTCAGCTGGTAGACTCTGCCCCCTTTCTTGAATTTGTGGAATGTGCTGTACCTCAGTGGCAGGTTCCAAAATGCCATTTCTTTTCACGGAAGGCCATTCCAGGTCTCTACCGGCATGTGGAAGGCAATATTTTGGCCTCGTTGAACAGGGCGGTCAGCAGTAAGGTGCATATTACCGCTGACTCATGGTCCAGCAGGCATGGGCAGGGACGTTACCTTTCCTTCATGGTGCAATGGGTAACTCTGCTGGCAGCTGGGAAGGATGCAAGACAGGGTTCAGTGTTGTTGGAGCTTGTTCCGCCACCACGCCTCCAAAATGGTAGTGGTGATTCTGCCACAGTTCTCTCCTCCACCCCTCCTCATCTTCTTCCTCTATGGCCTCTTCTGCAGATTTGTCCTCTGAACCAGCAGTGCTCCGTAAGTGTTCAAGGGGTTACGCAAGCAGTCAGGTGCTTGAGTTGCTCTGCCTAGGGGACAGGAGCCACACTGGGGCAAAGATTCTGTCAGCTCTTCAGGGGCATGCTCAGAGGTGGTTGATGCCACGCCAGCTTCAGCCAGGAATGGTTGTATGCAACAATGGCACCAACCTTCTCTCCGCCCTCCGAAAGGGACACTTGACCCATGTTACATGTTTGGCACACGTCCTTATTTTGGTGGTGCAGCAGTTCTTGAGCAGATACCCAGGCTTACAGGATCTCCTGAGGCAGGCCAGAAAAGTCTGTGGTCATTTCCGCTGGTCATACAATGCCAGTGCTCGGCTGGTTGACATTCAAAGGGAATGCAACCTGCCCACCAACTGCCTCATTTGTGACATGCTCACCAGGTGGAACTCAACGTTAGCAATGCTGCAGTGGCTGCACACACAGCAGAGGGCCATCAGAGTATCTTTGCGAGTATGGCACCAGGACAGGGTCAGGGGAGCTTGGCTTCTTTTCACCACACCAGTGGCTACTGATCAAGGATGCATGCACTGTCCTGTCACCATTTAAGGAGGCCACAAGGATGGTGAGCAGCGACAATGCATGCATCAGTGACATTGTCCCTCTAGTCTTCCTGTTGGAGAACACGCTTTATGGAATCATGGACAGGGCATTTGAGGCAGAACAGCGGGAGGAAGAGGAGGACTTCCTTACCTCTCAAGGCCCCCTTTATCCAGATAGCATTCCTGCGGGCCTGCCAAACACACAGGAAGAAGAGGAGGAGGATTGTGTCAGCATGGATGTAGAGAATAACACTCAGCAGCAGTCTTCAAGGGATGGTTTTCAGTCCCCAGAAACCCAAGGAGTTGTACGTGGCTGGGAGAAGGTAGTTACGGATCATGCGATCCTTAGTGACCCAGAGGACTCAGAATCAAATGCCTCTACAATCTTATGCTGCATGGCCTCCCTGATTCTGCAAATCCTGCCAAAGGACACTAGGATTCGTGTTATCAAGGAGAGGGGTCATTACTGGATGGCAACCCTTCTTGAGCCACATTACAAAGGTTAAGTTGCAGGAGGCCTTGAAGAAAGGTTTGTGCAATGCATTTCCAGACCCTGGGCGGTTACAACTTTCTGGTGCTGGACAACGTGTTGCTGAGGCTTTGTTCAGTCAGAGGAAGAGTGGTGGAGAAGGTGGCCGGCTGACTGATGCCTTTAAACAATTTTTCAGTCCTCAGCACCAAGGTCTGATTGTTTCAAGCAACCATCGCCAGCATCTGCATTACATGGTGCAGGAATATCTAGGGGCAAGAGCAGACTTGGAGACCTTTCCAACAGAGCATCCACTGGGTTACTGGGTCTTGAGGATGGACCACTGGCCAGAACTTGCTCAATATGCAACTGAGCTACTGGCCTGTCCTGCATCCAGCGTGCTTTCTGAATGCACAATCAGTGCTGCTGGAGGGTTTGTAATAGATTAAAGATTGCACCTGTCCACAGACTCCATTGATAGGCTCACATTCATAAAAATGAATCAGTCTTGGATCAGCAGCTATCAAGCACCTGATGCTGTTGTAACTGATTGAATTTGCTATGGATGTGGGGTACCTTGAAGACTGCCTATGCTGACTATCCTATTCCTCAATCTTTATGATGCTAGCTTCCACCAATATTTTTGGTTTAGGGCACCACCACCATCACCCAAAGCCCAATTTTTCTGCCCTTGTTTAACAGGGGCATGTAATTACAATTCTTGATATAAAATTTCACAGCAGCGCCCGTTCCTGCGCCCACCAAGAGTAACTGTGAGGGCTTACAGTGTTCTGGTACCACCACCACCAAAGGCCCAATTTTTTTGCCCCTGTTTAACAGGGGCATGTAATTACAATTTTTGATATAGTATTTCACAGCAGGGCCCGTTCCTGCACCCACCAAGAGTAACTGTGAGGGCTTACAGTGCTCTGGTACCAACAACACCTAAGGCCTAATTTTCTGCAGAGTATATAGGGCAGGCTGTATAGTATATATACTGCTGGTAAGAGTATATAGTGCCTGGTGGCCTCGAGGACCCCCACTCCATTTTTTTTTTAAATTTGGGTGCGGAGTTCCCCTTAATATCCATACCAGACCCAAACGGCCTGGTAATATACTGGGGGGGAGGGATGCCATTTTTTTCAATGATTTTCATCTATATTGCCGGGACCCGACAATACATTACAGTTGCGAGTATTTTAAATGACATTTTTTCCTTTAGAAATGTAATTTTGCTGTGGTATTGTTCTAAACACGGGAAAACTGTGCTACTTTACAGGAATACTAAGGACACCCCCCAGGCACAATATTTAAAGGAATATTTCATTTTTATTGTTTCACTTTAAGCATTGATAAAATCACTGCTCCCAAAAAAAAGTTTCTTTTTTAAAACTTTTTTTTGCATTGATACATGTCCCCTGGGACAGGACCCGGGTCCCTAAACACTTTTTATGGCAATAAAAAGGTGTTCGGCTCATCCCTATTCATTAGTATAATTGCTTAATATGTCATCTAATCCTACTTATATACGTCATTCTGATGTGTCACTTTCTCAATAATATAATCAGTTTAATACATCATCTAGTTTGGAAGGTCTCATGCCTGTTCCTGATAAGTAAACTTACACTGTCTATTGGGCCTGTGATTGGCTTTGATATTAGACTATTTATTCATGAATTGATTTTCATATGGTGACTGTAAACCTGAATATAAAGGGTTCCCCCCTCTTTTTTTTGCATCTAGAAAAACAATAAATTAAACATAGTATGAAATGCAAAAAGGTTGTTTTGAGACATCCAATATTTGAAGATTTAATTCATTTTCCGAGTGTATAAGACACAAGGCTATTAAATTTTTTAGATCCGTGATCTCTTAAAGTCCCTACTTTATGAGCGCCTTCTTCATAAAGATAAATGGTTTCTTTGCCAAATCGAATGCAGATTTGAAACAAATTAAGTTAATGTTCAACAGTACAAGGTAGAATGGATGAGGGGACTGTTTTATTTTGCATTGTAATAACCATACGCACCTAAATCAATAGCTCGGGAAAAGAGACAATAATACCATGCAACTGCAGGAAATGAAATATACGAATATGAGAGTGGAGCAAGACTGTAAAAGTGAAAGGATTTGTATTGGAATAATGACATTTCATTAAAAAGGAAAGGAGCCATATTGAATATGGACTCATGCCAGTAAATTCTATTTCTTTTAATAACACTCGAGATGAGTTAGAGTTTGTTTACTGTTCAGATAAAGCATAATGCTGTGTTCTTTATGTGCGGGTATAATTTCATGTTCGAAGAAGGCATTAATGTTAACACAAACTGTGTGTATTCTTAAAGTTATTTTGTTTCTATTAATATTTGATTTAGCTGGTGTAAATTTCTATACTGGCTTATATACAATTTAATCAGAAAACTCTAAGATCTCAGTGGTGGCTTTTTATTTTAACATTTAGTCTATGAAATATAAGGATGCCAATTTTAGCATGGTGCAGGTTTTAATCTTTCACCCTACATGTAAATTCACCCCCTCTTTCACTCACAAATGTTAAAGCATGACTTCCATTATAGTGTACAGTACCTTGAACGAGTATTTGTACCCCTTGAAGTTTTCCACATTTTGTCATGTTACAACCAAAAACATAAATGTATTTTATTGGGATTTTATGCAATAGGCTAACACAAAGTGGCACATAATTGTAAAGTGGAAGGAAAATGATAAATGGTTTTCAATTTTTTACATATAAATATGTGAAAAGTGTGGCATGCATTTGTATTCAGCCCCCTTTACTTTGATTCCCCTAACTAAAATCTAGTGGAACCAATTACCTTCAGAAGTCACCTAATTAGTAAATAGAGTCCACCTGTGTTTAAGTTAATCTCAGTATAAATACAGCTGTTCTGTGAAGCCCTCAGAGGTTTGTTAAAGAACCTTAGTGAACAAACAGCACCATGAAGGCCAATAGACAGGTCAGGAATAAAGTTGTGGAGAAGTTTAAAGTAGGGTTAGGTTATAAAAAATATCCTAAGCTTTGAACATCTCACAGAACACTGTTCAATCCATCATCGGAAAATAGAAAGAGTATGGCACAACTGCAAACCTACCAAGACATGGCCGTCCACCTAAACTGACAGGCCGAGCAAGGAGAGTATTCATCAGAGAAGTAGCCAAGAGGCCCATGGTAACTCTGGAGGAGCTGCAAAGATCCACAGCTCAGGTGGGAGAATTTGTCCACAGGACAACTATTAGGCTTCATGCACACATGGTGTTAGAAAAAATGAGCTGCAAAGGCACTACTAACGCCAGGAAAAAGCAGCTGTAAAAAATGTGTTTTAGTAGCTTTTTGCATTGGCGTTAATGCGCGTTTAGCTGCCCTAGCTTTTAGTAGCGTTTCTCTGCCTCTATTCAAAATCAGTGGTTCCCTATGGGAGCCCATTGATTTGAGTAGAAGTCGCACCAGAAGTCAGATCATGATGATCCGACTTGGGACGCAGCTTGTGTTCTGAGGATCTTGAAGGGGAACCCCTCGCCAAAATGAAAAAAAAAAAAAAATGCCGTGGGGTTCCCACCCAAGACGATACCAGACCCTTCGGTCTGGTATGGATTTTAAGGGAAACCCCCATGCCAAAGAAGACGAGCAAGCGCCCCCCCCTCCTTGACCTTACCAAGCCACATGCCCTCAACATGGGGGGTGGGTGCTTTGTGGCAGGGAGCCTGCTCCCCCCCACCCCAAAGCACCTTTCCCCCATGTTGATGGGGACAAGGGCCCCTTCCTGACAACCCTGGCTGGTGGTTGTCGGGGTCTGCGGGCGGGGTGCTTATCGGAATCTGGAAGCCCCCATTAACAAGGCCCCCCACCCTATGTGAATGAGTATTGGGAACATTGTACCCCTACCCATTCAACCAACAAAAAAAATATCAAGAATGAGAACACTACATGGGTTTTTAAAGTAATTTATTAAGGCAGCTCCAGTGTTTCTTTTGATTTCTTCTCCCTCCGGTGATGTCTTCATCCTCTGGTTCCTCCGGTGTCTTCTCCCTCTGTTCTTCCTCCGATGTTAACCCAATGCTCTCTCCCACTGTAATGCTGGGTCCGCTGTGTGCCATTACTTATATAGGCATGGGGCGAGGCCCACACCCTTATGATGTCAACACCCGGTGCATGATAGGGTGGTGACGTCACAAATGGGCAAACATTTCAGACATACCCAAAAAGACTTGCAGCTGAATTGCAGCAAAAGGTGGTTCTACAAAGTATTGACTCAGGGGGGTTGAATATAAATGCACACTTTCCACATATTTATTTGTAAAAAAAATTGAAAACCATTTATGATTTTCCTTCCACTTCACAATTATGTGCCACTTTATGTTGGTCTATCACATAAAATCCGAATAAAATACATTTAAGTTTTTGGTTGTAACATGACAAAATGTGGAAAATTGCAAGGGGTATGAATACTTTTTCAAGGCACTGTATGCCCAGCTCAACAATTTTGTTTTTTTGATAGGGTAAGGAAGGAATAGAGCCCCTGATTTTTTTTAATGTTATCTGGGGCTCCACCAGAAAGTAGGGAGGGAAAATCTCCAGCAAATACAGAAACAGCAAAAATCGAATTGGGGCCCTAGATTTCCCCTACTCAAAAAAAACAACTTTTGATTGTGTAAATTTTGCTGTTGCAGAGTTCCCCTCACTTCCTTTCTGGTGAAACCAGTGTCACCTGAACAACAAGTGAAGGGAAATGTCACTAACAGAACCCCGACCATCACTAAAACCCAAAAAACATTCAAATTTTTTCCTGGCCTATCCAAAATGCAAAAAGTATTGGTTGGACATACACTTTACATTATACATTTTACCTTGGCATTTATTCCTATGGGGGTGAGCCTTTGTCATGGTTAGACATGTGAAAAACAAAAAAAATTGTTTCAACTCATTATTTAACCACTTGCGGACCGCCCCACCCACATATACTGCGGCAGGGCGGCTGCTCTCTGCCAGATCATGTACCTAGTGCGTGGTCTAAAACTTCCGGGTCTGGGGCGCGTGCCACTGGCAACCTGCTCCTGCTGTAATTGGACACAGTGGGAGCCAATCAGCGGGTCCAGTGGACGCGATGTCCGCCGGGACCCATCGACCGTTCCGGAGACAGGCAGTAAGGCGGCCTGCCTTTGTAAACAAGGCAGACTGCCATTCTGTGAGAGGGGAATGTACTGATCCTGTGTTTTTGCTAAGCAGGAACATGGATATTTATCTTTCCCCAGTCAAAGCACCTTCCCCACAGTTAGTAAACACTTCCTAGGAACACATTTACTGTAAGCCTTTGATCGCCCCTGATGTTAACCCCTTCCCTGCCAGTGTAATTAGTACAGTAACAGTGACTGGTCATGAAGAGGGGTAAACCTTCTAGGGCTAAAGTGGTTAACTAATTAGTTTGATTTGTAAAATGTGTTTAATTCATTTTCAAGTTTCGTGTCATTTATTCGTATTTGAATTACTGAATTAGACTAAATTTGAAATTATTTCAAACGCATTCAAAAACATTTCAACCGAATCTATGTGTGACAGATGTTTTGATGTGTGCTGCCACACACTGAGACAGATATTGATGGGACACTAGTCATACAGATGGTTTTGAACTCAAGAACATGCCTGCTGTGATAGCTGCTTGGTTGCACTGGTAAGCTCTGACAGATGTTGATTGGAAACATACTACTATTACTACAGATTAGGGATGAGCCGAACACCTCCCAGTTCGGTTCGCACCAGAACCCGCGAACGGACCGAAAGTTCGCACGAACGTTAGAACCCCATTGACGTCTATGGGACTCGAACGTTCGAAATCAAAAGTGCTCATTTTAAAGGCTAATTTGCATGGTATTGTCCTAAAAAGGGTTTGGGGACCCGGGTCCTACCCCAGGGGACATGTATCAATGCAAAAAAAACTTTTAAAAACGGCCGTTTTTTCGGGAGCAGTGATTTTAATGATGCTTAAAGTAAAAAAAAAAAAGTGAAATATTCCTTTAAATATCGTACCTGGGGGGTGTCTATAGTATGCCTGTAAAGTGACGCGTGTTTCCCATGTTTAGAACAGTCCCTGCACCAAATGTCATTTTTAAAGGAAAAAATCTCATTTAAAACTGCTTGCGGGTTTAATGTCATGTCGGGTCATGGCAATATGGATGAAAATCAGTGAGACAAACGGCATGGGTACCCCCCAGTCCATTACCAGGCCCTTTGGGTCTTGTATGGATATTAAGGGGAACCCCGCACCCAAATTAAAATAAGGAAAGGTGTGGGGCCACCAGGCCCTATATACTCTGAACAGCAGTATACAGGCGGTGCAAACAAGACAGGGACTGTAGGTTTGTTGTTAAGTAGAATCTCTTTGTAATTTTGAACATTTTTAACGTGTTTAGCTCCAGCCAAAAAATCTTTTCTAAGCTTTTTGGAAAACATAGGGAAGGGTTATCACCCCTGTGACATTTGTTTTGCTGTCTTTCCTCCTCTTCAGAAGATTTCACCTCACTTTTTTATCCCAATGAAAAATGTTTTTTGAAAATTTGGGTTTTTTTGTGGAACAAGGATTGGAAAGCATCAGTGGAAAGGAGAAATTGTTTTCCCATATTAACTCTTACAGGAGAGAATTTCCCTTCCTAGGGGTAGATTTCATCTCAATTCCTGTTGTCTCCTTCCGTTTGCAAGTAGGAGTCGTTTGTAAGTTAGATGTTTGAAAGTAGGGTCCTGCCCTATATACTCAGCAGAAATTTGGGCCTTAGGTGTTGCTGTGGCCACAACACTGTAAGCCCTCACAGGGCCCTGCTGTGAAATATTAGATCAAGAATTGTAATTACATGCCCCTGTTGAACAGGAGCTGAAAAATTAGGCCTTAGGCACTGGTGCTGGTGTCACAACACTGCAACCCCTCACAGACACTCTAGTTGGAACGCAGGAACGAGCCCTGCTGCAAAGTATTGCTTCAAAAATTGTAATTACACGCCCCTGTTAGACAGGGGCAGAAAAATTGGGCCTTAGGCACTGGTGCTGGTGCCACAACACTGCAACCCCTCACAGACACTCTAGTTGGAACGCAGGAACGAGCCCTGCTGCAAAGTATTGCATCAAAAATTGTAATTACACGCCCCTGTTAGACAGGGGCAGAAAAATTGGGCCTTAGGCACTGGTGCTGGTGCCACAACACTGCAACCCCTCACAGACACTCTAGTTGGAACGCAGGAACGAGCCCTGCTGCAAAGTATTGCATCAAAAATTGTAATTACACGCCCCTGTTAGACAGGGGCAGAAAAATTGGGCCTTAGGCACTGGTGCTGGTGCCACAACACTGCAACCCCTCACAGACACTCTAGTTGGAATGCAGGAACGAGCCCTGCTGCAAAGTATTACATCAACAATTGTAATTACACGCCCCTGTTAAACAGGGGCTGAAAAATTGTGCCTTAGGCACTGGTGGTGGCGCCCAGAACCAAAAATGTTCTTACAAGCTATCAGCGTGATGATTGAGGAGGAAGAGGATAATTACTCAGGGATAGTCACTCAGCATCAGCATAGGCAGTCTTTGAAGGGATCTGAGATTTCAAAAAAATTATTCGGTTACATCAGCATCAGCTGCTTGGTAGCTGGTGGTGATCCAAGACTCATTCATTTTTATGAAGGTCAGCCGATCGACCGAGTCGGTGGACAGACGCACCCTGTGATCGGTTACCACGCCTCCAGCAGCACTGAATGTGCGTTCCGAAAGAACGCTGGATGCAGGACAGGCCAGTAGCTCAATTGCATACTGTGCAAGCTCTGGCCAGTGATCCATCCTCAAGACCCAGTAACCCAGAGGATTTTCGGTGGGAAAGGTGTCCAAGTCTGATCTTGCCCCTAGGTATTCCTGCACCATGTAAAACAGACGCTGGCGATGGTTGCTGGAACCGATCATACCTTGGGGCTGCGGACCAAAAAATTGTCTGAACGCATCGGTCAGACGGCCACCTTCTCCACCGCTCCTTCTTTGACTGACCGAAGCCTCAGCAACACGTTGTCCAGAAACAGGAGTTTGTAACCTCCCAGTCTCTGGGAACGCGTTGCACAGACCTTTCTGCAAGGCCTCCCGAAGATGTTTCATCCTCTGCTCCCTCTGCGATGGCAAGATAAGGTCCGCAACCTTACCCTTGTAACGTGGATCAAGGAGGGTTGCCAGCCAGTATTGGTCCTTCTCCTTGATACCACGAATACGAGGATCCTTACGCAGGCTTTGCAGGATCAGGGAGGCCATGCAGCGTAGGTTTGCTGAGGCATTCGGTCCGGAGTCCTCTGGGTCACTAAGAACGACATGGTCCGCAGCCACCTCCTCCCAGCCACGTACAAGTCCATGTGTTTCTTGGGACTGATCCCTTAAAGACTGCTGCTGATGCTGAGTGCCAGGCTCCACCTCCATACTGACACAATCTTCCTCCTCCTCCTCTTCCTCCTCGTCCTCTTCCTGTGTGATCGGCGGGCACGCAGGAACACTGTCTGGATAAAGGGGGCCTTGAGAGCTAAGGAAGTCCTCCTCTTCCTGCCTCTGTTCTGCCTCAAGTGCCCTGTCCATTATTCCACGCAGCGTGTGCTCCAACAGGTGGACAAGGGGGACAGTGTCACTGATGCATGCACTGTCACTGCTCACCATCCTCGTGGCCTCCTCGAATGGTGACAGGACAGTGCATGCATCCCTGATCATGGCCCACTGGCGTGGGGAAAAAAAACCAAGGTCCCCTGACCCTGTCCTGGTGCCATAGTCACACAGGTACTCATTGATGGCCCTCTGCTGCGTGTGCAGCCGCTGCAGCATGGCCAACGTTGAGTTCCACCTGGTGGGCATGTCACAGATTAGGCGGTTCTTGGGCAGGTTAAACTCCTTTTGGAGGTCCGTCAGCCGAGCACTGGCATTATATGACCGGCGGAAATGCACACAGACTTTCCTGGCCTGCCTCAGGACATCCTGTAAGCCCGGGTACCTGCCCAAGAACCGCTGCACCACCAAGTTAAGGACGTGAGCCAAACAGGGCACATGGGTCATTTGTCCCTGTCGGAGGGCAGAGAGGAGGTTGGTGCCATTGTCGCAAACCACCATTCCTGCCTTAAGTTGGCGTGGCGTCAACCACCTCTGAACCTGCCCCTGCAGAGCTGACAGAACCTCTGCCCCAGTGTGGCTCCTGTCCCCCAAGCACACCAGCTCAAGCACCGCATGGCATCTTTTGGCCTGCGTACTTGCGTAGCCCCTTGAACGCCTACGGAGCACCGCTGGTTCCGAGGAAGAGGCCATGGAGGAAGAAGAAGAGGAGGGGGTGGAGGAGAGAGGTGTGTCACAATCAGCATTTTGGAGGCGTGGTGGCGGAACAACCTCCAACACTACTGCACCTTGTCCTGCATCCTTCCCAGCTGCCAGCAGAGTCACCCAATGCGCCGTGAAACTTAGGTAACGTCCCTGTCCATGCCTGCTGGACCATGAGTCAGCGGTAATATGCACCTTACCGCTGACCGCCCTGTCCAGCGAGGCATGGACATTGCCTTCCACATGCCGGTAGAGAGCCGGAATCGCCTTCCGTGAGAAAAAGTGGCGTTTGGGTACCTGCCACTGAGGAACCGCACATTCCACAAACTCACGGAAGGGGGCAGAGTCTACCAACTGAAAAGGCAGCAGTTGAAGTGCTAGCAATTTTGCCAAGCTAGCATTCAACCGCTGGGCATGTGGATGGCTGGGAGCAAACTTCTTTCGGCGGTGCAGCAGCTGGGGCAGGGAAATTTGCCTGGTACAATCTGACGTCGGTGTACCAAAAGCAGATTGCCCACAAGTACTTGGCTGTGACACACCTAATTCTACACCTTCATTCCTCTCACTGCAGGTCTCAGAGAGGACTGAAGGTCTAGTGGGGTTGGAAATCTCAGCTGATGAGGAGCAAGGAGAGATCCTCTTTGTTCTTTGGTGTGGGTCTTTTAGATACGCTTGCCAACGAACTGCATGGCAGGTCAACATATGTCTGGTCAAGCATGTGGTACCCAAGCGGGAGATGTTTTGGCCACGCGAGATACGCTTGAGACATATGTTGCAAATAGCAGAGGTGCGATCTGATGCACTCGTCTCAAAAAAGGCCCACACCAAAGAACTTTTTGAATAACGCGCAGAGACTGCAGCGCCCTGCACATGTGGAGCTTTGGGGTGTGATGCAGTCAATGTGCTGCCCTTAGGCTGGCCCCTGGAGGGCATCCTGCCTCGTTGGTGATGTGCCGCCGCCTCCTCCTCCTCCTCCTCCTCCTCCTCCTCCTCTCTCCTATCAGGCACCCACGTTGAGTCAGTGACCTCATCATCCCCTCCCTCCTCATCACTGGAGCAAACCTGGCAGTATGCTGCAGCAGGGGGAGCATGACTGCCAGATTGCTGTCCTTCTTGGGCACCCCCTCTGTCCGTGCTCATGTTACTGCCTTCATCGAGCTCAGTATCGTCATCAGAGCCTTCCAAACGCTGGGCATCCTCCTGGAGCATGTACCCAACACTGTGGTCAAACAGTTCGAGGGAATCCTCATGAGGACATGGTGGAGCTAGGGAAGGAGTCACTGATGACATTGAGCTGAGGGAAGAGGCCGCTGCTTTGCCAGACAAAGCACCCTGGGCATGGGTGAGAGAGGATGAGGAGGATGAGGACGGCTTGGTCATCCACTCGACCAAGTCTTCCGCATGTTGCGGCTCAACACGGCCAGCTGCCGAAAAAAAGGCCAAGCGTGTCCCATGGCCACGTGCTGATGAGGATGCACCGTCTCCATGACCAGCACTAGACACAGAGCCTGCTTGCCCTCTCTTATTGGCTTGTGACTGTCTGCCTCTCCTTCTTGGCCTTCCAGACATACTAATGGCCTGTAGCTGCACTAAGCTGGGATAGAACACCTGTAATTTTCTTCAGGTAGCTTTATATACTGTAACCAGACAAGCCTGCCTGTCAGTAGGAAGATAACAGGAACGGATCTAGCTGAACACTGTGAGCAGGACGCACTGTACTAAATGTAAATAGTCTAGCTGCCTGACCGTGGTACTAATAAGATCAAATAGAACACCTGTAATTTTCTTCAGGTAGCTTTATATACTGTAACCAGACAAGCCTGCCTGTCAGTAGGAAGATAACAGGAACGGATCTAGCTGTACACTGTGAGCAGGACGCACTGTACTAAATGTAAATAGTCTAGCTGCCTGACCGTGGTACTAATAGGATCAAATAGAACACCTGTAATTTTCTTCAGGTAGCTTTATATACTGTAACCAGACAAGCCTGCCTGTCAGTAGGAAGATAACAGGAACGGATCTAGCTGAACACTGTGAGCAGGACGCACTGCACTAAATGTAAATAGTCTAGAAGATAACAGGAACGGATCTAGCTGAACACTGTGAGCAGGACGCACTGCACTAAATGTAAATAGTCTAGAAGATAACAGGAACGGATCTAGCTGAACACTGTGAGCAGGACGCACTGCACTAAATGTAAATAGTCTAGAAGATAACAGGAACGGATCTAGCTGAACACTGTGAGCAGGACGCACTGCACTAAATGTAAATAGTCTAGAAGATAACAGGAACGGATCTAGCTGAACACTGTGAGCAGGACGCACTGCATTAAATGTAAATAGTCTAGATAGAAGATAACAGGAACGGATCTAGCTAAACTGAATACAGTGTATATATATATATGCAACACCTGGGATGCATATATATACACAATACACTGTAAGTGCAGCTAACTGACTGACTGTTCTGCCTAATCTATCTAACTCAAATCAAATGACACTGTCTCTCTCTCTCTCTCTATCTCTCAGCACACCGGAACACACACTACACAGGGCCGCCGTGCAGGCGGCCTTATATAGTGTGGGGCGTGTACTAAATCCCCTGAGCCATAATTGGCCAAAGCCACCCTGGCTTTGGCCAATTACAGCTCTCTCTACTGACGGCGCTGTGATTGGCCAAGCATGCGGGTCATAGTGCATGCTTGGCCAATCATCAGCCAGCAATGCACTGCGATGCCGCAGTGAATTATGGGCCGTGACGCGCCACACGAATTTAGCGCGAACGGCCCATATCGTTCGCAATTCGGCGAACGGGCGAACAGCCGATGTTTGAGTCGAACATGGGTTCGACTTGAACACGAAGCTCATCCCTACTACAGATCAGTGGCGGCTGGTGCTCCATTTTTTTTGGGGCGGGGGCAGCAAACAAACCCGCTTGCCCGCCTGTCAGCCCCGCACTTACCCCATCCAGGTCACTGGCGGCTTTGGCGGCTTCCCCAGCTTCTCCTCCCAGGCAATACGGTCTTGGGATCCGCTTCATGTCCTGATTGGCCGGGAGGAGAAGCAGGGAGACAATAGCCAACATTGATTCGCTAATGTTACAAGTGGTACCACAAACAGACATGCAGGCGCTTTATAGTAGACAATAACAGAGATAATAGGGGGATATATATTCATATATATAAGAGTCCTTCCGCAGCTGAGAGGAACACATCGAACACCAATGGGGGTGCCAAGGCAAAAAAAATGACAAACACAAAACAAGTGTAGCGCTAGGGGATGTAAGTCTATGCAGCCAAAAACATGATGCTATTGACTGTTATCTGTAGTCCCACAGAGATAGATTACTCCAAAGGATTAATGTCACCAGGATTTGTGTAAACATATGAAGTTTATTAAAACATAGTCATTAAAAACAATCATATTAAACTAGGCTGGTCAGTAAGACAAATAAACCATCATCCCAATGTCATCAACAGGAAAGGAGGGTTCCACATACCATGTAGGGAACAGTGCTGGAGAGGAGAAGGAAAGTGGTCTGCTTGGGTGAGATCACTCAATCCCTAAGAAGGTCAGCAGAGCCAATTCGAGCATGGAAGGCACTTGTGGGAAGCCCTGCTGAGCAACCAACATGAGGTATGGATCACCGTTGTGGACAGCTGGGATATGCTGGCGGCACATCGGTCAGGACTTCTGCTACTGTAGAGAGCGACGGACCCACTATAATCCCTGGAGGTTGGGGATAGTCCACAGACTGTCACAAAAAGAAGAGGAGGGAACCAACTATATAAAGGTACATAGAGGTACCACCAGGTATTTATCCGCACATTCAAATCGAGTGGGACTCAATGGCCAAAAGAGCATATAAAAAAGTGTGCACTGTACCAGCAAGAGGGCATAGTATCAAGCGCCACACTGAAAGAGCCCAGGGAAATAATAACCAGAAGTCCACAGACTGTGTCTGACCGGCTGGGATGGACAGCTGGCGCTCCGGGATGACGTCAGAGGCTGGAAAAGGCGCTGGATCCTTTGGCATGCAAATTAACAAGGGGATGATGGATGTTACGTGAGACAGTCTGTCACAAGTGGGTGGGCTCACTGCGCCCCAAGTCCACCCTTTTTTTTAGCCAATTAGAGCCTCAGGCTCTAATCATGTGCTTAAAAAAGAAAGAAAACCTTGTAGGAATCTATGCGTCCGGCGTCCTGCATGGTGATTAGGGGCTGGCGCATAGAGATTAGGGGGGCGGCGCTCCTGCGTCTCTTATGGACCAGCCGATGCTGCTACAGATGTTTTTGGGCACAGGTACACTGTGACAGATGTTGATGGGGCACTAGTATTATACCTGACCTAGAGAAAGCTTTTTTAGAAAGGAATAATGACCATCATTTTTTTCATCAGCAGGAATATGATATTATACTCATTCAATTTTGTTTTCAAATTCAAAGTGATTGAAATTAGTAACAGTTTCAATATTGGATTGTTATTTTTGTCACCTCAAGTAGCCCTTGTACAATGCACATATATGTTTTATTTAAGCACCTCAATACTGGACAATTCTTTCCTGCTCGGGCCATTTTTCAGCTTTCACATCGGATGTTGCTGAACACTAGTATTACAGAGGTTATGTGCAATGGTACACTGTGTGTGACAGATGCTTTGGTGTGCGCTGGTACACTGAGACAGACATTGCTGGGACACTAGTCGTACAGATGTTTTTGTACAGTTTCAGTAGTATTAGTATTTTTGTTTTCTATTCTAATCTATGCTTTTTATTTTCTATTCTATTCTAATCTATTCTTTTCTATTCTATTCCAATTAAAATTTCTTCTATTTGAAATTCAAATTTCAAGAAAGGGTTATAGTCTTTTCTATTCTATTCTATACCTTTATTTTCTATTCAATGTATTCTGTTCTTTTATTTTCTATTCCATTTTGTTCTGTTTTACTCTAGTCTTTTCTATTCCTTTATTTTATATTCTATTCCTTTATTTTCTGCTCTATTCCTTTATTTGCTATTCTATTCTATTACTTTGTATTCTATTCCTTTATTTTCTATTCTATTAAATTGTATCCGGAAATTTGAATTTGAATCAAATTCATAAACAGTTTGAATTTGAAAATGATTTGAATCAAATTAAAAATGGTTCAAATTTGATTCAAATTCTGTCTGAAATTTTATTTGGGAATTTGGATACATCCGAATTTCTGAATATTGAAAAATTTGTCCGAATTTCAATTTGGAACTAAATGAACCGCACATGTCTAGTCATGGTGGCCTCCAACTATCCAAAAGAGTACAGCAAATTCATAGGAGTTAACAAATTAGTGTGGCATGGCTTTTTTTGTAGATATAGTTTAGAAACTTAGTGATTTACATGATTTGTTTACCAACAAAAAAATTGATCAAGCCAGCATTGATATGGTGATTAATGGCTATCTAAGCAGCTCCCACTGCATTTTTTCAAAATGCAACTGATGTGCTCTCTTCTTCATTTTCCATTTTCTCTGTCAGCACATGCACACTGACTGGCTTTTAGTGTCTACCCCTCCTACTACCTGTCTGGGAGCTGCTGTACTGGGAATTACAAGAGGCTAATATCAAGACAGATTAAGATATTTACAATTGTTTTTTGCATTAAAAATATATATTTACTTATTTTTTTTTATTTTTTTTTTTTATTACAATAAATACATAACTACATAATTGGTGATTTTACCTGACTGGAGATTGGCGGTTCCCTGCAGCTATGCAGATTTGTAGTAAGTAGTAAACATATGCCACGAACACACGAGTGGACTTTACGGCAAACTTTGCCCGGCGGACGTGATTTCGTCGGACAATTCGATCGTGTGTGGGCTCCAGCGGACTTTGTTTTCTCAAAAGTTGGACGGACTTAGATTTGAAACATGTTTCAAATCTATCCGATGGACTCGAGTCCGGTCGAAAAGTCCGCTTGTCTGTATGCTAGTTCGACGGACAAAACGCCACGCTAGGGCAGCTATTGGCTACTGGATATGAACTTCCTTGTTTTAGTCCGGTCGTATGTCATCACGTACGAATTCGACGGACTTTGGTTGATCGTGTGTAGGCAAGTCCGTTCATTCAGAAAGTCCGTCGTAAAGTCCGTCAAAGTCCGCCAGGCAAAGTCTGCCGTAAAGTCCGCTCGTGTGTACGCGGCAATAGTGTACTAGTGAGAGTTGTTTGCTTTTTCTACAATATCTATTCTCTACATTTACAGTTCCAACTACAGGCTTTTGTGGATATATGTAAGGGATGTTAGGAGTGTCTAGCGCTCCTGCTCCTCATTCTAGCATCCTGGTTTTGGGCTATGGCATTCTCCCTGTCTCTTTGTCCACCTACAGGGTGATTAATGTGGTCAGTCTCTGGGTGAAAACCAAACCTGTTATAAGCCAGCCAAACATTCAGTCTCATGCTTGTGATAGAGAGTATTAACGTGTGTATTACCTGATCAAGCTGCCTGTCTGTCTGCCCTGTTCTGCTAGATTGGATTTCCCTGTGTATGACCTTGGAACAGATAACGACTATTCTCTGAACTCTACCTGCCTTTTACCTGGACAGTCAGTGAACCACTCTGCCTGTCTGCCAACCGCAAGTACTTGTTTCCTTTGCTTATTTCATGCACGCCCTGGTGTGGTGGCCAGGCACTATATCAATGTGTATAAGTCCTGTGGGCGGCAACCGAGTACCGGTAGGCCTGCTTACCTTATGGGAAAGGGGGCTGCTGTAGGGAAAGAGCATAGTAGCCAGCTTTAGTGTCTGACCACCTGTGTTTGGGGTAAGCAGGACGAGGGATGAGTTCAGGTTTGGGTGGAGCATGGATTTGCAGCAAACCTAACTTGTTCACAGTAGGCAAGTAAAGGCGCAAAATTGCTAGGCATTCCTATGTACCCATTATGTGAATAACAGGAGGTGATGATTGATAAAATCCGTAAAAAGTCTGTATGGGAAAAAGAAGGGGACTCAATACAACGTTCTGAAAAGTTTTCAAAGTCCACACAAATGGCTGCCTTTCTGGAAGAGCTGAACCTAAGCCCCAACAATCTGCAGAAAGAACACAAGGAGAGGAGGCGCCTCTAAGTGCAGTATTAAAACCAGATTTATTAAAAAAACTCTGTGCAAAACACTCACATTTTGTAGAATAACATTAGGCATGTAATGTGGCTAAAAGTCCAGGAGGAGAGGGGTCCGTCAGATCCGTCACAACTAGCGCTGGGTCCTGCTGTGCGTGCGGCTGTGCCTGAACACCGCTGAAGCCGGCCGCGGTGATGGAGTTCCAGAGCGAGGCCTGGGACGCTGATGGAAGGCAGGCGCGGAGCTGTGACGTCACTGGAATGCGACGCTTTGATGAAGGAGCTTTGATGAAGGAGCGCGGCTACCGTGCCATCGTAGCCCGCACGCTCACGAAACGCGTCGCATTCCAGTGACGTCACAGCTCCGCGCCTGCCTTCCATCAGCGTCCCAGGCCTCGCTCTGGAACTCCATCACCGCGGCCGGCTTCAGCGGTGTTCAGGCACAGCCGCACGCACAGCAGGACCCAGCGCTAGTTGTGACGGATCTGACGGACCCCTCTCCTCCTGGACTTTTAGCCACATTACATGCCTAATGTTATTCTACAAAATGTGAGTGTTTTGCACAGAGTTTTTTTAATAAATCTGGTTTTAATACTGCACTTAGAGGCGCCTCCTCTCCTTGTGTTCTAACTTGTTCACAGTTCGTGGACATGGTGAACTAATTTGATAATTGGCTGCCATAGCAACCAGCTACCAATGATGAACTTTCTGTTTTTTGAACTTAGGTCAGGTGGCTTAGAAGGGCCAATAATGGACTTGACGGTCCATGGTCAGGGAGAGATAGATGTGCTATTCAGTGCTATACACAGTGATGTGTTGTGCTACATTGCAGAGTGGTGGGCTACGTATTAGGGTGTACTCCCACGTGTAGTTGTGCATAGTTGAGTGAGTTGAGTTGAGTAGCTGAGTGACTCACATAGCCTTCCCCTGCATGACACAGAGCAACAAACTGGATGAATATGCACACTCCCTGTCCACCTCTTCTGTTAATGCCACCATAGCCCCACAAAGTGATTCTTGAGTGGTTGGCAGATTTATTTCAGTACAGCACCAGTCACTTGATGTAGATGAGGTGCAAGAATTCCTCACATCAGATGCAGAGGATGAGAAAGAGTGTGGCAGGAATATAGAAGGAGGGGACATCAGGCAGCAAGCATCAAGAGGAAGTGATGTTCCTACAGATTACTAGCAAGTGAGCAGGGTGGGGGGTGCTAAACATCGCAGAGAATTCATGTGAACAAGAGGTATAACATAAGCAAAGGAGGTCTTTCGTCTATGGGCAAGGGCAACTTACAGAGGACTGGAGAGAGATGCCATCCTACTCCACTGGATAGCACTGCCCCATAGATACAGACTATGGCTATCCCAGGGCTAGCCCACAGAGCCCTGCAGTCAGAATTTTTTTTACACCTGCTGCCAACAGCACCATTGTGGTCTGCAGCGTCTGTCTGCAGTATATTAAAACTACCAGTTATTACCACAGTCATGTGATATGAATCTGTACCACAAAGACCAGTTAGAGCAGCACCTCAATGATACCGGAGAGCAGCAAAAGGCTTGCTCTCCCCCTCCTTGTTCTTCACTTTCCACCCTGCACCATAAGAATTTCTGTCTGCATTCCCTGCAACATCTATGGCCTCAAGTGATAGGGAGAGAAGTCTTACCAAGGATTTGAGAGGTAGACCTTGCCCTAAGTTTCTAAATTCCACCCAGCTGTCTCGAGCATCATCCTGACCCACCAGGTGTCTTTTCTAAAGCTGCATGAATGGAATGTCTTTATAGCTCCTCCCATTCCAGCTCATGGAGCTGCCCCCTTTGCACAAGCTTACGACCTGTGCTTCACCACAGTGGCAGCTACCAAGCCACCAATTTTTGCCCATAAAGTCATTCCTGTCCTTACAGTGGAGTTCCGCCTGCAAAAAAAAAATTAAAAGTCAGCAGCTACAAATACTGCAGCTGCTGACTTTTAAAATAAGGATACTTACCTGTCCAGGGCGCCCACGATGTCCTCACCCAAAGCCGATCCGTCCCTCGGCTCCAGGTAGAGGCACCAGCATCTTCGCAGCCTGTTTCCCTACTTCTCGAGTCACACTGCGCATTCTGACTGGTCCCTGTCTTCTGGGACCTGTGTGTCTCCCAGAAGACAGCGGGGGGGCGGAGGAGGGTCTGGACACGGCGTAGATCGCCGCCGATACTGTGGAGATCTTTCGCCGGAAGTGGGAGCAAATAACTGTATTAGACAGGTATCTGCTTCCCCCCTTAAAGGTGCCAAATGTGACACCGGAGGAGGGTGGAACTGGATAAGTGGAAGTTCCATTTTTGGGTGGAACTCTACTTTAACCGGCCATGTGCAAGGTAATGTGTCCGTGTAACAGGCATTTGACATTGTGTGTGTGTGTAATAATTACAAAACTCTTGCTGCTTTGAACAATTTTTTTTATTGTCATCTAACCCCACTGAAAAAGGTACCTTCCCCCATTACCAGCTCCTGCCACCATTGCTTACCTGCCACCATTACCAGCTCCTGCCCCCTCACCTAGCTTGTCACCATTACCAGCTCCTGCCACCTCTATTGACCTGCAACCATTACTGCCACCTTGTCTGGCCTACCTCTGCCACCATTAGCAGCTCTTCTATCTTGTCTGGCCTACCTCTGCCACCATTAGCAGCTCTTCCACCTTCCCTGGCCTACCCCTGTCACCTCTTCTGGCCTATTTTGGTCCATAGACTCCAATAGGAGTGAATGAAAAACTCAAAATGCAGACACACAAGTATGAGCCTAACCTAACTGTCCCATGATCCCCCATTGTCCATTCACAGAAGAGAAAACACACCTTTTCTATTTAAATTTGCTGCTCATTCAAGGGCTCCTGTACTGTCCTGACTCTTGACGCTAGCCAATTTGTACCAAACACATATTCTATATTTTAGAGATCTTTGGAATAATTGGAGATGCGGGAATGGGAAGGGGTTAAAATGTGGGGTTGGAGTTTTGAAAATGTTATGCATTGTGTTTTGACATGTTATTAAAATGTTTGGACAATACAGAATGGTAGAAGCTCATAAAACCTGTTTGCCACTGGCCAACTGGTCTTGGCTTTAGCTTTATTTTTTTGGTTGATGGCTTTAGCTGTATTTTTTAAGATTAAATGTTTTTAAGAGAAAATCAGCTGTCACAACCAAATCCAGCTAAAAAAAGCCTATAACCCTATATTAAATCAGATTGGGGTGCTGCTGCTCTATTTAAGCCACACAAAACCATAAAAGTCTGAAAATCTATTACACATAGAAAATATTTTATTCCAGTATACAGAGTTGCTGACCCTGTACGTGACAACCGCGTTGCTCTTTAACACCCAAACATGTCATGGAAAGGATTGTTGTTGTTTTTCCCCTGTCATCCTCAAAGTCTCATGTCCCCCCCCCCTAGCCTTGAAAATGTCCAGAATTGGTATGTTGATAATATTACTAATATGGTTACAATCTCATTTGTATTTGATTCCCTTTAAGTCATCTTCAACTGTTGGAGTCAAGGTTTTGTATATTTGAGATCTAATAACTGGGGACTGGGATACAGATAAGCTTCACTGTACAGAATCTATAACCATGAAAATGATGTTCTTCCACTTGTTGTTTGAATGATTTCATATTGATCTAGCAATCAAAGAAGTGTTTATACTCCTTTTATTGACTTGCTTTAAACAGGGAGGCATAATGAGGAAAAAAATCATTAAATATCCATGGAATAAACAATTATGCTTCAAAGATGTACCAAAAAGTGTACTGTGGCTCAGTGACATGATTAAGGTGACCAAAGACTCTAGCGGATGGGTGGAATTGAAGGCACCATATGTGTGTCCTTATGCATTCAAGTTTTCAGATTGTTGGCACAAACATTAGGCTTGGCTGGATAATCACGTTTAGTCTATGAAGAGGAAGTGGGGAAAAAAATCTAACCCTAAAAACTCTGTACTTGTTATTTCCTTATTAGATAAAGGCTCATGGTGTTATACCTTGCATGTGAACATTTCTGGACCTAGGCAATCATCTCATGTCTGTATGCACTTTCATGTAATAAGGCTGGCCACAGATTAATCATTTCAGTGGGTTGAACAAGAAAAAAAAATGACTTGAATCTCCCATTTACACATTCGATAATCAATCAATCCATTAGTCAATCAATCAAAAGCTTATATAAAGAGGAACTTAGATAAAATGTAAAAACATGCTTTATTTCCCTTATACATAACCACAAACACCATGAAATGTAATATAGTAGAATTAAATGAGCAAAAGCTTGATAGAAACTGAAGTAAAAAACTTGTGGTGCAATAACAAGCAAAGTAACAAGCTTAAAGGGTAAAATAGTAACCTCTAACCAGCAGGGCTGGCTCATTCCTCCTGTATTGAACTGTACTGTCTGCCCTCATGTTGTAAAGCACTGCGCAAACTGTTGGCGACATATGAATCCATATAATAATAATAATAATAATAATAATAAGTTCTCACCATTTCTCAACAGAAGCTACATGCATTGTGATGCACTTCTAAGTGCCGCTTAGCTGCTGGAGGTTGTTGTAAGATTATTTATAGACCAATCCCAGCTCACTCCCTCCTCTGCATTTTAGGAGGCAAATAGTAGAACTGTAAGCCCTAGTAAAAGATCTCCTTGTGCAACATAAGGAACTTAGGACTTCTCTGCCCTTAGGCAAGGATAGGTGCCACTAAAGTCACATACTCATGAGCAAGGCCTTACTTCTATTTTGATCTCAGGCTTGGTCCCCAGTTGTGGTTTTAAAGTAGCTGCGTTTAAGTAGTCTGGCTATCCAAGTAAATGCATCAATGGCTCCTTGGACCTCTTGGACCACTACACCATCAGGACCCACCTGGTCACCATCTGCGCTTGTTCTCAGCTGGTTTCTCGCCATCCTTCCATCTCCCTGATAATTCTCATAGTCTGTGCTATGGGCTACTGAGGCCCACTTCCACAAGGAAGGTGCCGCTTTACTTAAGTTCCAAATAATGGCGATAACATTTCCATATACTGGCATTCATAAACATTTATAAACACGTTCACATAACACAGCGCAGTCCCATGCTACTATTTGCTTACTTCCTTAGCTACACAAGAAAAGGGGGCGGGGGCTCCAGTGCTAATAATTCTTTGCCCTTAGTGAGACACTTCCCTACTTATCTGCTGTTGAAGTCCTGAACAAGTGTTTTCGACCCATAGCAAGGTGAGCCCACATAGGGGAAAAAGTCCAGTCTTAAGCAAACACATATTCCCTCCACAAGGCTGCCTTATTCCCATCCCTCATTGCCTGAGATACCCCATATTTCCATAATCTGACCTTGCAATGCCCTTCTCGTATCTAGTACCACCAGGTACCCGGCCACATAGTCTCTAACAATTAGCCAAGATAACTATTCCTGGCAAGTACATTTTTGAGGAGCAACCCTGCCTAAACTCCTGGGTGCTACATCCTCCCCTGCCTACAAAACTACGCCTTGGAGTTTGCAGAAAAGTAATTTTAAGCTCTCAAGCCTGAGAGCTAGTGTCCTGGAAAAAACTGAGATGTGTAGGGGAGCGGGAAAGGGTTAACAATATATAGATATATAAATGTGGCGCACCACATGAAATAAACATAGGTATCAAATATACATAAAAGAAATTATTATGGATCACATATCCTATCCTATTGTACCAAGGTGCAGTATATACATACGTGATTAAACAGGTTTCAATTGTCCTCAGCCGAAGACAGCATGGCAGTGTAAATACACCCTATGAAATATTTGCATTATTTACATTAGGGAGACTAGGCCCCATCCTCAACGGAGAATGCCACCTCCTTTCCATTAATGATCAAATCTATACTTAGCACATAATATGAATAAAGTTCACTCAGGTCAGCACCGCTCACACCACCTGGTGACCACACTTGAAACGGTTCAGCTGTATAGTTTAGTCCATTATTCACATGTATGGTGGGAATTTACACCCCCCCCCCCCCCCCCCCCCCATTGCAGTCTGATCGAACTGACTAAACACCCAGTGTCCATGATGTGTCACAGCTCATCAATTTCACTCTGGGTGGACTATATTTCCCAGCAGTCTCCCTTTTTCTTCAGGGACAACTCCGGGGATAAGGAGGCACAGCTGCATTTCAGGCAACAAGCAGCCAAGCCTTGTGCAAGGGACCACACTGTGGGACATAGGTCCCCTTGCAAAGGTATCGTCAATCTGTCCATCATTTAGGAAGCAACAACTTGCTGAAGATCACAGGTCGCCCTTCAGGGTGAATCACCCCAACAACTTAAACTTTTTTAGCCAACATGGCTCAGGTGGGCACTCCATGTATCTGCTGGCAGCATCCAGTCCAGCCTAGCTCAAGCAGTACAGCTCTCTGGAATGTTCTCCACCAATAATAATTTTAGTGTGATTGTAAAGTGGCTGTTAGCATAGTGTCCTTGACATCACACAACACATATTTGTAATCCAGGGTAATAGTGATACCATTTTGATGATATTACCAGTAGTACCCGGGGTCAGGTAGAATTACGCACTCTTCCTTTCCATTCACTGTGGTGACAAAATGCTTGAGGTCCCTTTTGTCTGGTCGGCGGATAACTACACCATCCAGGTTAATCTTCCTGCCACAACCCCAGGTGTTCAACACTGAGAGATACTTCCCAGCCATCCTGGGTGACAACTTCAGGAAGTCTGTACTGAGGGGGATCTGTAGGAACCCATGCACGGCTTCATCCACCCATTGAATTTCCGAGATCTCCTCTTCCAGATGAGGAGGTATGTAGGGGTATAAGTACCCATATTCTTCTGCCACTTTCTTTATGATTATCTGCTATTTCTTTGACAGCCGAGGCAGGGTCTTGGGATCTCCATATCCGGGTAGAACCTGGGCGTCTAGAGCTTGCTGAAATGAAGACCCAGAGAACACATCCAGCTTAGGATCAGGTTTAATATTGGGCATGGGCATAATAGGGTGGATTTTGGAAACCCGTTGAGCCCAACGATCTTCCTCAAAAGATCTAGAAATGCTGATCAGCGGGGCTGCATTGGCAGACAACTTAATTTCTACATTGGCAGCAACAACATGGGGAACTTCACCTTCCTGCACATCACTCATTTGTTCCTCTTCACTGTCACTCCACTTTCCGGTATAGGACAACGTGTCAGAAAAAAGTTCAGATAGACCGTCAGACGGAATGTCTGAATCTGAAATAGTATAGCACTATTCTGCCGGGATGTAGTTCCTCTTGGCACGCGCCTTGAGTGGCACAACCCTGGCATCCTCTTTGACGGCCACAGGCATAACCTCCCCCACAGGCACACCACTCTCACTTCTCCCTGGCTTACCCGGCTCTGGTACTTTGCTCAAGGGCAGCTCAGACATCAAGGCGAGCAGCTGGGCCTGAGGAATGATTGGTGCACTGGGTCCTGGGGTAGTCACTGAGGCAGGGGTAGCAGCTTCCTGCATGACTCAGGTGATGGCTGGTGGGCTCTGGATATCACTCTCAGTCGGAATAGCGACATTATTGTCTCAATCCACTTGTAGGATCCGCGGAGGTTGAGTCGGGGAGATAACCTCAAACAATTGCTCTCCACAGCATCCACAGACGATCCAAGGCCTCAACTGCGTGGTCAGGCTGGAAAATTTCCCACAGATCATTCCCAAAGCCTCGTAGCCTCCAGCCGTATACATGGCTAGCGTACCCTTCGGTGCATACCACACTCCGGTGTCAGTCAGGACAAGTTTCGTATCGCTCGGACCGAAACAAACACCCGGAGCATACTTCTTCCAATCCGCCATATCTTCTACGAACTGCACCATCTTTCTCTCCAACCAACAATCAGACACACGTGGCAGCACTTCCTTATCCTCCTTTGCAGAGCGGGAACTCCTCCCCCTGCAAACATATTGGTGCGAATGTTCTCTGGGAACTGTGGCGCCCGCCTTCTTCATGCTGCAAAATGCAAAAAACGCAGAAAACTGTACCAGAGTCCATTTTGAAGTCTGTATTAACCCTCACAGCGCTGGTGGGAAGTGTCAAAAAACCAGGCTGATCCTCTCCCTTGAGAAATGAGACTTGTTGGTTCCTCTCCACATTGGTAGTACACACGACAACACAGTCTATTAGAAGTATAGATGTTACTTGCCACCTTCTAACGGAGCCAGACGAAATCCAGATGAAGCTGAGACCAGTTGCTAAGGGCGACTTCTGCAGATATAATGCCTTAGCCCCACGTTGGGCACCAAATGTAGCAAAGTCCCAGGCCTCCTTTGGTCTAATGAGAACCTCCAGGGCCAGAGATAGCTGACATCCTTCTGTATATGGCGGGTTGTGAGGCATGGTGGGTGTAAGGTAGTTAAAGTCATTGGGCGCCAGACACTTCTTGAATGCAAAAGAGATTTTTATTTCTCTTAATAAAACTTTGGGAGAGAGGGTTGGGGCCTGGACACCCTTAGGTAGTTGCAAGATTAATTGACAGACTCTGAGACTTCAATAGGAGGACAGCCATATAGGGAAAGGCATCCAGCAAGACGCCACATCTGCATGTGCAGGAATGGTGTCTCCTATGGCAACAGTTTTTAACAGTTCTTTCACTTCCTCTACAATCGCTTCTTGTAGTTCTTCAGCCCACTGAGCTCCCAGTCTCTCACTAGACTAGATGATTCACTGACACTGATTCCCTTGAGCTCTTCCAATCTTTGCGGTGGTATCTTCCTCAAGCGTCACTCCCACCTCTTTGCTGGGGCCCTATCATGGCACTCAAGATACCTTTCAAGCTCCAACCCACTGGCCTGCTCGGTCCCTGGCTCGACACACAAGGCCGCTTTTTATGTGTCACCTCCGCTGGCTGGGTCCCTGGCTTGATACCCACTGAAGTTTCCAGATTCTTTCCATCCCCGGTTGATGACATAGCTGCTCCACAGTTGCTTCAGTTACTCACCGTAATAAGGTGGTTGGTACCTTAGTGGCGTCAGCTTCCCTTCTACCTCCGACCACGACAGGTTCTCCGGCCAGAAAAACCGTCACTTTTGGTTGGACTGCAAGCCACAGTCTCAACCCTGCGCTGCTCTCTTGCTTCTGGATAGGCCCTCAGACAGCCTAGCAGCCAGATGTGCCTGAGATAGGCCCAATCTCTGGCCTAGCAGCCCGGGCAGTACAACACACGTCCACTCAGACAGCCTTCCAGGCGGCACAGAACACTGATCACCTGACTCCAACCGAATATTTAGGTTCTCCCAGCAGGCCAAGGGATTCAAGAAAACCCCTGCCCATTGGCTGAGATACACCATATACCCATAATCTGACCTTGCAAATCTCTTCTCGTACCTAGTACCACCAGGTACCTGGCCACCTAGTGGTAGAAGAGAAAAGTGCAACAAGGTCAAATTTGGGGAGAAATCAATTGATCTCTATCAATTAGCCAAGATGACTATTCGTGGCATGTACATTTTTGAGGAGTAACCCTGCCTAAACCCCATGGTGCTACATCCTCCCCCTGCCTACAAAACTACGCCTTGGAGTATATATATATATATATATATATATATATATATATACACACACACTATATTACCAAATAAGTTAGGATGCCTGCCTTTACACGCACATGAACTTTAATGGCATCCCAGTCTTAGTCCGTAGGGTTTAATATTGAGTTGGCCCACCCTTTGCAGCTATAACAGCTTCAACTCTTCTGGGAAGGCTGTCCACAAGGTTTAAGGGTTCACATATACTTTAAACTTTATCTGCTTGGTTCGATTCACTTTAAAATGGACCTTCACCAAAAACTTGAAGTGCTGCTAAATCTCTACCTTCTCCCAGTCTCTAACTTATTTTTCACCTTTTTTGGGGGGGTACACGGTACCTTTTTCATAGACCTAGGGAAGGATGATGTCAGTTTGGTTCTCCCTTACCCTGCCAACAGCCTCCTGAGACATGTCACACATCCCAGGAGGCTGCAGGTCTAGTCTCACAGTGTGGTGCAATCTCATGCATGGTCAGTGGAGAGGCAGCTGTGAGACATCAGGAAACCACAGCTTCCACATTCAAGAAGACGGCGCCAGGGATTCAAGGCCTGGTGAAGAATTGCCCCCTGGGAAGACATTACTGGACTCCACAGGCTGGTAAGTAAGTACCAATTTGTTAAAAGTCAGTAGCTACAGTATTTTTACTGTATTTGACTTATAATGTTTAAGAAAATTATTAAGGTTCCTCTCTAAGTTTTATAAAATATTAGCACCAGTCTTTCCCAATATAATAAGCCAACTGGAAACACTGGAAACCAGTAACAGAATGGCTTATTTAGTTTGCAGCGAGAGAGATGAGCATGGAAATCATCAGTAGTGTGAAGAAAGAAGTTGACAGGGCTAGTGTATGAGTTGTGATTCAGGTTCCACTGCAGATTTCTCTCCAACCATTCCCCGAACCTGATCCAATGCAAAGATTTTGTCACTGTTTAGCATCTCTTCTTATTAAAGTGCATTAAGAACAGGGCCTGCAGCTGTGATATTATTGATTACAGAGTTGTTAAATCATTTCCTATTGCTTCATCTGCATTATACGGCAACCAAATTACATCTCGGTGTGTTATCAGCAGCCTGCGCTGTCCTTAATCAAGCAGCCCACCTTTGTTTTGCTTTCTAATGAATAATTCACACATTGAGACAAATTATTGTTTCATCATTTACATCTTCACAAGTTATTACTACTGCTGGGGGGAGATGGAGCTGTTGATGTTTAACTCTTTTTCTTATGAGGGTTCCTGAAATCAACAGAGCAGTCTAATAAATGACAAAACTAAGTCGCTTCCAGTAACTATGTCATTTTAAAAGGGGCCACGAGGTCATACAGAGCTGAGTATATAAAAAGGTACTGATCATTTCTCCTTTGAAGGTCCGCTATGCCCAAAATGGACAGTTCAGTCTTAGTTGTTTTTACTGGTCAGGTTCTAATGACATAGAGTGTATTTTTAACTCTCTGTTCCTGAGCTGTATGTTCAAAGTTACTGGGAAAGTTATATTCCACTATGGGTCTTAAGTTTAACCCCCCATGAGCACAAGCAAACTGTTTTGATGTAAAGTGGCAAACTGTAAAAAGCCTGCAATCACAGCACTCTTTGGTGGGAAGCCGGGAAAAAGGTCAGCTCTAAACATGCATTTATCCTGCTGTAGCAAACTTTCCAGGACCCTCTGTTGGATTTTATTTGTTTTGTCCCTACTGGATTTTCCTTCATTGATGAGGTTGATGAGGTTTCATCAAGCCCTGAAACACATGATATGATGAAGAATCTCCCCAATGAGGGCACACAGAGCAGTAAAAGAAAAAAAGATCCTAACCTTTGTCAGTTCATCCAACACAAAACAAAATGTCCACCAATGGGTCCTCACATGAACCCTCACAGGGTTCTGAAGCATTCCAGTGTAATGTCAATATGAGGAGATGCAAGGCTGAGCAGCATAGAGACCAACTTTCGATTGCTGCAACTGGAACGGTTTCTTAAAAAAAAAAAAAACCGCCATAGGGGTATTTACAGTGTTGAATAGTGTTGATATCAACAGTTATGATGTCAGAAAACATGTCAGCATGTCAGAAAATTGTTGTAGAGTAAGGAACATGGATATCTATGTAGCTTAGTCTGTGGGTTCTTACCCACAGAACTTTTCCCTTTGTTGCAGTTTATCATTACCTTTCTGCAGTGTGGACAGCGCTGAATCGGTAAGTCTCCCCAGTGATGTGGATGGCTGGAGATTCCTGATCTGTGCAGAGAGACAATGTGTGCAGGGCTGTCTCAAACAATGAGAGGTACCACTGTACAGCAAGGATGACTCCCTGCTGTTCCAGAGGTCTGCTGTTCCAGAAACCTGCTGTTCCAGAGACCTGCTGTTCCAGAAGCCCACTGTTTCAAGAGTGCTGCTACAGTGCTTTACTGTTGGAAGCTGTGATTACAAGAGTTACTGTGCTACACCCATCTGAGACTGTGCACGGATTTAGTGTTACTGTTAAAGTAACTACTGTTTGCACTGGCTAGAAGATATATTACTGTCAGGGAAGTGTTGTGTTTTGCCCACCAAGGACTGAATTAAAGTGGATGCAGTCTGGTGTGACTGTAGAGGAGACTCCATGAGGGAATAACCGTTGCTAAGGATGCTGTTGTGTCACCTGGAACGGTAAGAGGCCTCTGGCCATCTGATGGTAAGCCTTTTGCATTACAAATACTACTGGCAGTAAGCACTCCAACCAACCGAAGATACAGGACCTCAATGCTGGCTGTGTTCAGACTTCACTAGCCAGTGGTTTACAGAGGGACACCTTGATACTAATTAGGTTCATCAGCAGTGCTAACTCTCTGATCAGTTGTGCTTATGTACTGTAAGGTTGCATTTGTGAGTTGTGTTCATTACATTTCTGTGTTTAAAATAATTATATATAATATATTGCATTAAATATTATCTGTCTGTTGCCTATTCTTAAAAGAGAAGTTTTTTTTTTTTTTAAATCATACTTACTTAGGTGTATGCAGCATTGGTCTGATGCTACATCTGTCCCCCGCCAGCTCTGTCAGTTACCGGCTCTCTGCTCTGCCCCCCCCCCTCACTGGAGCGCTGGGCTGTGGAGGGGGCAGGAGTGGCCGAATAAGGCTCTCAGTGGCTCGCTGAGAGGCTGAGTCAGGTGCCGGTCCAGGCACCTGACTTTATTGTCATGATCTTGCCCGAGCCAGGTCTGCCTCTGTGACATTAGCCGACAGTGAGCTTGAGCCTGCTGTCTGCTGAAAACGGGTCACAAGAGTGCTGAACAAAGTGCACTCCTGTGATGCACAGGAGAAGTACAGCCAAACAAGCTTTGGCTGTACTTCTCCTTTAAATTTTGCAGAGCCCTGGAACCATTTGAAACCATTGTAAACCCTAGCAGTGTTGGTGAGCTCTGGTACTACCTAAGTGGGCTTTCACTTCAGGAAGCAGAAGGACCCAATCAACTGGTGGCTACACCTACAATTTATGGAAATTTGAGCAACATTGCATAGATTAAAAAATCATTTTTAATGATCATAGCAATAGAACGGTATTATATGTTTTCAGGATAGCCCTTTTCATTCTCATTTTTATTTAGCACTTTAAGTTTTAACAATTTGACTATAAAGTCGAACCTTTAAAATTAAAAAAGAATACTTAAAGAGAGATCACTGAGATTTAATTCTGACCTCATGGATCATCATGTAAAAAAGTTTCTGAGTACTCTTAGTGGATTTGACACAGCAGTAAAATAAAAACCTGTTTTATCATTCATTGTCTGAGCTCAATTCTCTGTATTGATACATTACTCCGGTGAGGTTAAATGTCCAAGCCTCTCCTCAGACATAAATTCCTCAGTTCTGAAGCAGCTTTCATAAAACGAGGCTATGTTTTAGTGGGGTACGTGGTAACACTCATAATTTATCTTCTCCGTGATACATCTTCTGTGTTATGTCATTAAATTCTCATTGTACCTTTTGGCACATTTTTTTTTCACACTTTTGAAGCAATCTTATAATTTTACTTAGTGTTGGGGTAACAAATGCTTTAAACCAAAATTGCATAGACATTAACTCATGTCTATGTTAAATTATTGCAAATATTTTTAATAAATATCAAAGATTATTAATATAGGCTTTTTAGATCTTAGTTTAGCCTAGCAGGGTAAAACTGGGAACATTTAGCCCAAAAGTTAAACACAACTGCTAGTATTTTTATTGTAGGGATAGTTTAAGCTAAGGAAATAGTATCTTGCAAAGTGTGGCATTTTGGCACTTGTTTGGTGGGCATGGTGAAAAGTCTTCCAGAATCAGCTTCCTTTGTGGATCTCAGCATTTGATCACATGGTATCTCAGAGAGGCGCAAAGGAAATTGGTGTTGGAAGATTTCTTTCTGCCAAACGTTGTGATCACAAGTTTAAATGGGAGCGGGTAGCTACAGTATGTAGCAATTAAGAAAGTATCAACACATAGTGGTAATGTAGATACATATATGGTATTAAGTGTCACGTCCTGGAGTCATTGTGTTCATAGAGATAGGTTTGGACTTTGGACTTTTTAGGCACAATGATTACTCAAGTATATTAAAAAAATGAATTTATTCAAAATATGATTAAAAAGCAAGAGTAAAAAGAAGACAGATACAGAAATCAGTTCATAGAACCACAATTACAATTATACACTCCATACATAGCTCTATATTGTAAAGATATATCATATGGAAATGGAATACCAATCCTTCCACCATGGAGTTATCATAAAGTTATGGAGGAGCTATGCAGTTGGTAGTAATCGGTGTCTACAGCTTGCCCGCTGTAGACACCGATTACTACCAACTGCATAGCTCCTCCATAACTTTATGATAACTTCATGGTGGAAGGATTTGTATTCCATTTCCATATGATATATCTTTACAATATAGAGCTATGTATGGAGTGTATAATTGTAATTGTGGTTCTATGAACTGATTTCTGTATCTGTCCTCTTTTTACTCTTGCTTTTTAATCATATTTCAAATAAATTCAATTTTTTAATATACTTGAGTAATCATTGTGCCTAAAAAGTCCAAAGCCCAAACTTATCTCTATGAATCTACAGTATGTAATGTGCCCACCATGGGTCACTGAGTCCCACTCTGATTGAGGTTTGAATTGTGAAATATCTCCACTAAAGGTTACCAGCCCAACATACCTTATAAGTACTAATCCAGAGGGCACATGTTCTCATGCCCTCAGCCCAATGATTTCCTTTTCTTATATGTATCTATAGGAAGCAGCAATAAATGAAATGCATTAGGTCTAGAGAAAAGATTTTCAGAGGAGCATGGGATATGGGTCGCATATCACATTGCTCCTTGAAATCTTTTTGTTTGGACAAAGACAGTCCTGTAACAATGCCTCAAACTACAGCGTGCATAATCCATATTAGACATTTGGGCCGTCAAATAATTTGTTTCGTTCTGTTCTGTTTCGTATTAAAATTAATTCGTAATTCGTGTCCGAAATTCAATTCTGATTCGTACGAAATACGAATTTTCGTAACAATAACGAAAGTTCGTTATGATAAAATTATCCGAAGTTCGTAAATGAAATTTCGTATTTCGTACAAAATTCGTATGCATAAAAATTTGTATTTCGGATCCTCACAAATGTATGAATTTCCGGAAATTTGTACGAGTTTTCGATTCGTACGAAACTCATCACACATGTCTAATCCATATTGCACCCTGGATTTCAGGTATGAAAAAGGGAAGGAAAGGTGGTGTCACTAGCAACCAAATCCTTCTGGCCCTGTAACTTGACTGACTCCATAAGGTAAGAAGCTGTCTGTATTCCAGCTGCAATGGATTAATGAACACTTACATAAATAAACGTTTCAGTGACTTAAAGCGTTTGCTACCCCAACACTTCATATTACTGATATGTGCCTGATGTACCATGTACTTGTATGAGAAAGTATCCTGTTCTCTTTGTATTGTTTCCTTTGTGTGAAATCCCTGGTCTTCCTGTTAGTCCCCTTGCTTTCCTATTAAAGATTGACCACACTAAGGAGGAGAGCACACCGTGGTCAGTTCTCTAGCTGTGCTGGGAACTCAGTATACTCTCCTTCAATTATCAGACTTGTCCTGACATGCCAACGCTGCACAGCCATTTACTGGCAAGCTCAGTGTGCTGCTGCTTCTCCTCCCCAACTCTTGTGCAGCTGAAAACAGAGGGAATGTGATCACTTATAAAAAAGGGAAAAAGGGTATTTACATATTATTTTTTATATATCTATACACAAATGTTTTGCCTTTCACTTCTATTTTAAACTGAATGTATTGTTTTATAAGATGATCAAGTGGTTTACAATCACTTTAAGTACGGCCACAGTGTTAATGTTAGCAGTTCAAAACTGATTTTATTTGGTTCCCTGAATTGTAGCTTTCAGGTCCGAGTGTTTGCTAATCAACCATTGATGGTGAGGTTTTGTTACAAATAGTATTGCATTAGTATTGCAACAGTATTGCACAGAGCTGCTGTGGGGTTCAGAATACAAGAGCTAGTTTCTGCCTCCAGTACTAAACTAATGCATTTTATAATTTGTCAAAAAAACTAATTTGATTTGATGAGGGAGCAGCTTTCTCAAATTATAAGATTTAGAGGAAGCCAGGGCACCTAAAGGGGTAAAAAAAAAAAATAGGTGGCAAATTATGTGTTTCACTAAATTGCACTAACAATGGGAGAGGCTAAACATTTGAACATATGTACAGTGTGCAGGGGCCAGGTGTATGTAATGTACAGAGTGTAGCAGTCAGAAGTGGGTAATACATAGAGGCCAGGGGTTAGTTATATGTAACATATACCGTGCAGAAGTATACAGAGTCCAGCACCCCCTATGATTCGTTATGCCACCACCCCCTTATGAACAGCACAGACGTAACCACTACTTACACACACTGCATACACACACACACATGCAAACAATTTACATATACACATACACACACACATATAGACAACTCCCATATCTCAAACAACAACTCCCAGGATTCTTAGTGCTCTGCCTAGAAGTCTTTGAGCTTGCTTGGCTTTAGCTCTCCCCCTACTGGCCGGAGGAAAATGGTGCAGAATAACATTAGTATCTCAGCAGAGGGAGAGAAGGATAAAAGGCAAGTGTCTCTTTCTCCATATTGCTGTAGCCCAGCACCTGGCTATGTACAATTATACACACTGTATCCCCTGTTTAAGGTCGCTTTATCGTGGTTATATAGAAACAAATGTAGGCAACAGGAAAACTTGGTTGCCAGCTGCACTGGGGCTCAGAACAGTAGGCAAGAGTGCACGTGCCCTCAGGTGCCCAGCCCATGCTGCAGACTCTTTGAGGAAAAGTTTTGACCCCCCATATTTACCCTCTTATCTATGCCCTAGGTGAAGCCATTTACAAGTGAACTATAGAGTTTTTAAATAATTTCTGCATTTTTGTACAGCGGCACTACTAAAAAACTAACTAGACCAAATTTAAAAAACTGTCATGAACAGTAAAAAAAATAGCAAAAAAAAGATAGATAAAGAAGAATGGGGAGGAAGAGTTAAAGGCATAGTTTATTTTCTGCAAAAAAATAAAAAAAACTAAATGCACCCATGTGGATGAATCAAAAAAGTTCACTAATTATTTTTTTGCATTGAAGTATGCAAAGCAGTCATTATGAGTGGAGCAATACTCCACAAACCATTCCTCCATCTGTAGGTACTGAACCGGAGTAGGTACCAAAGTTATGGGACTGGGGAAGTTTCAATAAACTACAAGTGTGGTCATATCACCACACTTGTCCTTCATTGAGAACTACAAGTCCCTCTGTCCGGTGGTAGTTTTTCCATTCACAAAATCCTGTGGAGCCATACACAGACAAGCCAAATTCAAAATTGGCAGGAGCTGTCAGGGAGAAGAATCCCTGTATTCTGTAAGAGGGGTTGGTTTGAGGTTGGGGGCTTCAGGCTGTGACCATGTTTCATATTACCTATGCCTATTGCCTAAATATGAGTGTAATGCCCTGTACATACGGGCGGACTTTTCGGCAACAAAGGTCTGACAGTCTTTCCGACTAATTTTTGACTGACTTTTGATGCACTTCCGACAGACTTTCGAACGAACGGACTTGCCTACACACGATCACAACAAAGTCCGACGGATTCGTACGTGATGACGTATGACCGGACTAAAATAAGGAAGTTCATAGCCAGTAGTCAATAGCTGCCCTAGCGTCTGTTTTCGTCCGTCGGACTAGCATACAGACGAGCGGATTTCTCGATAGGAACTGGGTCCGGCGGAGTTCCGACGTAAAGATTTGAAATATGTTCCAAATCTAAAGTACGTCAGATTTTCGACAGAAACAGTCTGCTGGAGGTCCGATAAAGCCCACACGCGGTCGGATTGTCCGCCGGATTCGGTCCATCGGACCAGTCCGTTCGAAAAGTCCGCTCGTGTGTACAGGGCATAACATGAAACATGGTCAGAAAGATGGAGTTCTCTTTTAAAATTGTATTTTTATGGCTAATATTATAGTTAATTAAGGATTCATTAGGGATTACAAAGAAGTCAAATACGAATAAATGTAATTAAAGAAAAAAAAACAATAACATTTTTTACTATTGTGGGTTGCAGTTAGTAGACTGCGAGTGCACTAAGGCCTCATGCCCACTGGTTTCTAGTAAACGCTGTTTATCCTGACAGGAAAAAAAAACATTACAAACTCACCTAAGCTGCATTTTTTCAAAACAGTCTAGGTGAGTTTATCAGAGTTTAACAGAGTTTGGGAGTTTATTTATTTCATTGGTCAGAATTTTAATTTATTCTGGCCATTGAAATAAATAAATGCTGAAGTGCTAAATATACCTAGAGTTTATGAGCGTTTATGGGCATTTTTCATCGCTCAGTGTTTTTTAGTGGTCAGAAGAACTGCTCTTGAACGCAATTTTAGAGCGTTCAGACAACAGCCCATAAACTCCTCTGCTGATAAACTGCTAAAAACGTCCAAGTGTACATGGACAACATAGGATGACTTAGAAAGGTGCTTAAGGGCATTTAAAAAAAACGCCCAGACTCACAAAACGTGAGTTTAACAGCAGCAGTGTGCATGAGGCCTAAGAGCCCAGCCTTGCAAGTGGCTCTCTTGGTGTAATCTGCTGGGCCCTCAGTGTGATAGCACTGAAAGCAGAAGCTCCAAAGTTACAAAGGTTAAAAAAAAAAAACAACCAATAATAAAACATTCTGTAAATGAACAGAAATAAAAATGAATTAAATAAATAGAAAACCATCATACACAGAGCCCTATACCCACAGTTGATCCAGAGGAAGGCAAAAAAAAAACTATAAAGCATGGTCCAATTTGCTCCAGCGGGAAAAATTAAATTATTCCTGATGCTCCTGAAGGCAATCAGATATTTCTTGTCTCAACAATTCCTGGTGGTGTTCCTATAAATATTAATGTCCAGTCATGTTTAGTTCATTTTAAGAATGCATCCGGTACTCCTTCTCCAGGTGCACTTTCAAAACCACAGTGGGGGTGGAGAAAAGGAAGCGCCACCTGAGTGCAGTATTAATATAAGAAATTACATAAAAAAATGAACACTTACAAGAAAGACAAATTAAAACGGCTCATCTGTGAGTAAGCAGTGTGTATCTTCCTCGATTTTCAGTCCGGAAGTTGTTTCAGCGTTGTAGGGCTGCAGATGGAGGCTTGTAGCTTGTATTTCTTCCTGTGGCCGTCAGGGAGAAGCTGAGACCGGCGTGGAACGCACAGAGAAGGTGCGTGATGTCACAGGTCATCCAAGGACTTCAAGGACTTCCGGGTACACTCCAGGGGGAGGGCTAACATCAAGGGAGGGTTCTGGAGGCTGGGTGTGCTTGGCTATGCGCTCGGAGCTGCTGCTCCTTCAATAGGCCTGAAGGGGAGTGTGTCAGTGATGTGCTATTTATATGCCGGCGCTGTGGAACAACAAGGCTCAGCGTCGGCTAAGAGCACATCACTGATAAGGGCTGTGAGAGGCAGTTTACTAAGACATAAAATACATGTTTGAGAACACTTAATGGCAGATATTGATATAATCGCACTAGAATACTTAAAGGCACATAAGGGCTGATTGTGAATAAAAAGTATATATGTTAAAACTGTAAAAAATGTATATATATAAATATTTATAAGAACACATATATATAGAAAATTAATATGAGGATTGGAAAAATATAAAATATAAAATATACTTAAAATTAAAAATAAAAATAAAATTAATGATGAAAAAAAGAAAGGGGAAAGGTGCTTACAAAACGTTATTTTTATGTATGTGTATATCTATATACACTATCAAAAGATGGTGTAGAAAAAAGGGTTGAGCGGTATATGATAGGGGGGAAAGGTGTATATACACATGTGCACACACACACGCACACGCATATATATACATATATGTATACACATGCATATACACACACATCCATGTACAGTGGGCCATATAATGGTATAGGATGTGGATTGGAAGGCGAATGAGGGGGGGGGGGCCTGGGTTTAATTATCGGGGGGGGGGGAGGGGGTTTTGTTATGGAATAAAGACTGAAAAGAAGGGGGAAGGGGAGTGAGGGGGGGGGGGAAGGGGAAATGGGGGGGCAGGGGTGGAACAGGAAGGGGAAAAGGGAAAAAAGGAGGGGGGGCTGGGGGACACAGGGGAAGCAGGGAGTAAGGGTAATCCCATGGGGGGGAGGGAAAAGAGGTGGCTTATAGTAGTGTGTGTACTTCAATTTCCTCGTTCAACCCACCGGGTGAAAGAGTGCCCAAAGAATAGATCCAGTAGGTCTCTTGTTGGCACAGGCGTTTGAAGCGTTCAGCTGAAGGATATGTGGTGGGAATGGATTCGATGACCCATACACTGAGGCCAGCCGTAGAACGGTCATGGTGTGTAAGAAAATGTTTGGGGCGTTTCCTTTTCTCCACCCCCTCTTGCAATACCACAGAGCCAGCTCTCTGAGGACAGCAGCCGCCTTTAGGACCAACCATCCCACTAGCCAGCCCTTCACATCTTGAACGAACAGAGACTATATTAACCCCTGGACTGCCACTACTTTGGCCATGGACTTTATGCCTGGCTAACTTTATATACCCCTAGGATTGTATGCATCTTCTGTATAAGCGCTTACAGTTATTACCGCCTTCAAAACCACAGTGCCAGAGGTGGTAGCCTCTTCTATTCATATAGGTTTCACCCTTAGAATGGACTACCCAAACTTGAAGTTGAAGCCTTTGGGAAGTGCGGTGCAGAAATAAGTATTTCCACTTTCCATGCCAGCCACTCAGAATCAGTTTAAAAGTGTTGTGGGCTGGTTGGTCACATTCGATTTGAAAGTGGTCCATAGGCACCTGAAAAAGCCACAGCATGCCATTGTACCCAACTGACAACCACTGGTGAAGTGACCTTAGAAGACACTGGTGAAGTGACCTTAGAAGCCACTGGTGAAGTGACCTTAGAAGCAGTGACAATAGACAAAAAAAATAACGTCCCCTCTAAAAATCAAATCTACAGTGTATTGTTGCTGTTATAAGACCCCAATGTTTCCAGTAGAAACCCAGCATGAAAAGGTTAAAAGCTAAATAGCAATAAGCTGCTGTTTGTCCTCTTCTCTTCTTTATTCATTATAAATTAATTCCTTAATGATTGGGACCCTGCTTTCTTTTATACATCTCTCTCTACAGATGATTTGCTCCAAAGGACGCATCTGTTATTTTATTTCTGCTGAAGTGGGCTGAATTCAGACAGTTATCTTCAAGTGCTGTAATTTACATCACCTTAGTGTACCAAGGATTCAGGTCACCGTTAAATATACAGTTCTTCAGGTGGAAGCCGAGCCTTGTCTCCCCGCACAGTTACTACGCATACATATGAATATATCAATAAAAAATTCATTATAACATCTGTCTATGGGGCATTCTTTATTTAATAGAGATAGGCTTTCAGGCACCTTACACATGTAATGAAAAATTAGACGGTAACATCTTAGTTCAATGCATTTTCCCATGTACAAAATGTACTCTAATCAGCCAGCAACTGTTTCATTACAGCGTTTTTGCTGACGCTCTGATAAAATGTAATTGTACACCATGGCGATATTAAACTGAAAAAGGAGGTCTTTTAGTGTAAATTAGCATCAAATGCCGAATGATTGCACAGACCTGGAAGAAAAACTGGTAAACAGATTCTGAATTACGCAAACAGGGTTTTGTAATCATTTGTCCCGGCTCCTTATTCCTCATTAGGCAAAAGTCAGACTTAAGAATATTTCCTTTTATGGTTGTCTGAGGCGGATCAGCGGGGCTGAGTTGTAGTAAGGAAGCTGATGGCTTTTTTTTATACCTCAAATTGGGTTTTTGACACCAGCTTTTACTGCGTTGAGATTAAATTGGATTTGAAAGCTGATCTGAACCTGATAGCAACAATTGAAGAAGCTCGATAAATGAGGGCTGTTATACTGAGAGGCTCGTTTGACAATTTTAGGTTTCAGCCTCTGTAAAAAGAACTTTTCTCATTCTAAAGTTTATAATTGGGGGGATATTGAGAAGTTGCAAAGATCCTATGACACATGTATACAGCAACTATATTGAATGTGAAACATTGACCAGTGTTGATGGTGGCAAAGAAATAATCTTAGCAATCCAGTCCTTTACAAGGAGTGATACATAATAAAGTTGGTGAAAGTTTTGAGACCCAATGCACAAAGGGTGTAGAAACCCTTACAATGGATAGAAAGCTGCAGTTCTGTACAATAGCCAAAACAGCCCAGCCTGCAAAAGGAAAAGCAGTCCAAAAAACCCATTCATTTGGGATGGTCGATCCCACCTGCCTTTGTGTGACATTTTTTTAGAGTCTAATAATTTCAAGGTAGCTATTGGGTTCCCCTCTACTTGAGCTTGCTTGGCAGAGTATATCTAATGCCAAACTCTAGTGTGTACCCTTCCATATTTAACGTGCATAGGGAATCGTGGCCGTGTTCAACCCTGTGGCTGACTAGGTCTTCAGAAGAATGCTGGAACACACCTGCTCATAATATGAAGGCTCACCCAAGCTCATCTATGTGAACTGTGCATGAATTCAACAGCTGGTTCCATCAGGTGTTGTGCGAGGAGCTACACAGTGACTGTAAAACAACTGGAACTGGCTATCCTTCCACATAAACAAACCCAGCAGCTCAGATGCCCACCTCATGTAACCCCCAAATGCCAATTTGGCACTACCCCCATAGCTGATAATAGCTGGATCTTTCCTAACAGTTCAGAGGCTGCAAGTCACCCAAGCACCAGTCCTTACACTCCGGCTCCAATGAATCAGTTTTTTGTCTTTTTTTGTAGTTTATTGAAGGATGGTATGTTAGGGCATGGTATACTTCAAAATGCTCAACATTTAGTGATCAGAGGACCATGTTCTTCTTCTGTAACAGTGAGAAGGCAGCTTTCTAGACCAGGTCCTTTGTGGTGACGTTTTGCAAATAGCATCTAGCAAAGTCCATCCAGGCCCTCAGACCTGACACTTATGAAGCCTTCAGAAGAGATGTACAGTCCATGGGCTGCCCTCCTTTGGAAAAGGAAAAGGAACCCAGCTCTCCAGTGCTTCAGATTATTTATCTCCTCTCCAGCCTCCTTTTGGATAATCCTCTCCAGGGATTGGCTGGAGCATAAAAATATTCAGGCTGATTATCTCCCTCCCTAAGCTCCTGAAGCTTCTTCCAGAGGTAGGGGGAAATAATCAAATGTCCAGCCTGTAAAGCCCTGAACAGGCCAAATAAAGAAAATACCGCTCCCCTTATAAAGAAGGAGCCAAAACAAAAAGTTTCCTAGCATCCTACCCTAACTACTCCATAATGAACAACCAGGTTCCACCACAAGAGCTTCTTGCGGCTCAAAGCCTTGCCTGCCAAGTGATTCTGTAAAAGGGAACTTTCATTTCTTTGCACTATAGCAAAAAACAGTCACTGCCTTGTATCTGGAAGTAACTTTATACTCACAAAACCCTCTGAATTATTTTTTTACATACTCCTTACCAGCACCACCACTACCATCCCCCAATTCAGTGGGACTGTTGCTATCGAAGTGAAACTAAAGTCTAATTTTTTATTCTTTAAAAATAATAAAATTGTGATACTTACTTGCTATGTGCAGTGGTTTTGCACAGAGCAGCCTGGATCCTACTATTCTTTGTTGCTCCTGGCCCCTCCCTCCTGTCGAGTCTACCCTTTGGTGCTCCTGGCCCCTCCCTCTTGTCGAGTGCCCCACAGCAAGCAGCTTGCTATGGGGTCACCCGAGCTGAGCTGCAGCTCTGTGTGTCCATTCAGACACAGAGCCCCGGGTTGGCCCCGCCCCCTCTCTCCTGATTGGCTAACTAACTTTGATTGACAGCTGCTGTGTCTCAGCCAATCAGGGGGGAGAGTCCTGACTCGTGCACATCGCTGAACAGAGAAGGGGCTCAGGTAAGTATTATGAGGGATGCTACACACAGAAGGTTTTTTTATCTTAATGCATAGCATGCATTAAGATGAAAAACCTTCTGCTTTTACAATCACTTTAAGTCTAGTGTTTTTACCTCAGGAATATATGGAGAATTTAGGATAAGTTGTGAGAGCCTAGCACAGCTCAGTGTACAATATCGGCATCAGTTGGAACTTACATCATCCAAGCACAGTCAATCAAGATGGCCAAAGATCCTAAACCTCAAAAAAGGCAGAGTGCAGATGTTGGTGTCTGTAAGGGAGCTTACTAATTTTGCATCTCTGGAGAGGAGGTGAGCATTGTTCCACTTTAAGCCCCACCTACTGAATCTGAAGGAGAATATGAAAATACTAAATATTTCATATTTACCAAACTAAAAACCTTTTTAAAAAGTGTTTTACATTTCTAAAAAAGAAAGAAAATATGTACAAAAGCATTAAATATTTCTGGGAAAAAGTTCTGATTATGGGAAGAGGAAAGTCCTATATATATCAAGTCTTGTCTGCTGTTTCCCAGCCCTATACATTCTTATTGGCCCATCACTATGATGGGCTGCCTCACTAGCCAATAAAAATGTATGGAAGATGGAAAGGGGACAGACAAGGTTCAGAACTCTCGGTATATCAAAAGGATTGCCCGATCAGAAATGCTCAGCATTTGGGCAAAACAAAGATTCTAAAGAGACCAACAAATAACAAATAGTAAGGGTTAGAATGTAGGATTCCAATTTGCAGCAGTCCAAAGTATGTGAATATTCGTATCTTCCTAATTACTGAATTTGTGAATATGCTTCCAACGTTACCCCTAAGGAAGTCATTGTGATGAAACATTTGTTGGGTGGGTCCTTGTGATGTCATCACTTACACAGATGCACACAGGCAGCCGATGAAGGTTTGAACAATCCGTTTGTGTCTATGTTTTTAAGTGCGTTTTGAAGTTTTCATCATGTAAGTGCACTATTTTATTTATTTTAACAAAAGTCTCTGATGGTTTTTCACTACTGGATGTGATCATATGGATCTTGATCTTTGAGATTGGACTGCGGTGTCTCTTATCTGTAGAGGGGAGCAGTTGGTTCATGGATATCTACTGTAGCGCTGTTTAATCTTACGGCTAAGGGGTCAAAATTAGGGGTGTCCTTAGGCTACATTCATGGCAGCGATTAAGGCTGGTGTCAATTGTAGTGGTAGTTCTTGATGCGACTCCCAGTGGCTAGGTGCGGCCGCCAGTCCCGTTCCCTATAACCTGTCATTATAGTGAACAGGGCCAGCGGCCGCACCTAGCAGCAGCAGGAATCTCTAATTCCTGCCGCTACTATTCGCATCGGCTCTATTCACCAGTGTGAATGTAGCCGTAGGGTGTGAGGCAGGAGGCGTTATTATAAGATTTTTGGATACACAAGCTTCAGGCCAAACATTTGAACTTACACCCACAATATGTCTTCCGTTTGCTTCCATACCGATTATCCCAACCCCTTGCAACAGACTAATACATTCATTGTTTAATGCCATACAATGGATGATCGCTTATAATTGGAGATCAACTAATCTGGTCACAAGTACTATCCAAAATGGAAATGATGAAACTCACTGAAGGAATCCATCATACACTCCATGACAATATGCATATTTTCAATAAAAAATGGTCATAGTGGGATCCTCTTTAATCTTCTAGATTTCTCCTAACACTTGTATACCACTGTGATATAGTAATTGTAATCCCTTTGCTCATATTGCCTAGACAATGTTATCCTCCTCCACGGTCCCCTTTTTTTTCCAATAACTTCTCTTTATGTGATATATTGTACAAAATCATTTTATTGCATGTAATTATCTGCTTTGTACCACTTTTTTTATTGATCTTCCAATAAAAACTTTTGTAAACAAAAAAAAAAGATTTTTGGATACACTGCGTTGGGTGGTAGAAGAAGAGCTTATCAACTTTATCAACTTTAATATAGTTTTATAATTTTAATATACATTTTTCACTTGAGTTATTACACACTGTATTTTCATATTAATTGATCACATGTATTGAATGCATATATATGATTTTTTTTGTTTTACATGCTTATTATATTTATTGTAGTTGTGCATATATTTATTAGCCCATCTTTATTTGAATATGTGTAAGGTTTTTGTGTACACAGTAGAGGGGAACAGTTTCTAATTAAAGTGGTTCTAAAGGCAGAACGTTTTTTTTACCTTAACGCATTCTCTGCATTAAGGTAAAAAACCTTCTGGGTGCAGCTACCCCCCCCCCTATACTTACCTGAGCCCCATCTGGAGTGATGTGCATGAGAGCTCTCCCGAGTCTCTCTCTTCTAATTGGCTCACACAGCAGCAGGAGCAATTGACCTCTGCTGCTGTCAATCACAGCCAGTGAGCTAAAGAGGAGAGAGCGCGGGGCGGGGCCAAGTCACGCTCTGTATGTGAATAGACATTGTCAATTCACAGGAGCATGTCTTGGCAGCGAGTCTGCTTGAGTGCCCCAAAGCAAGTGACAGGGGGGAGGAGCCAGGACCGATGGTGGATGACCAAAAAAGTGGAGGATCGGTGCTGCTCTGCGCAAAACCATTGCGCAGAGCAGGTAAGTATAAAATGTTTGTTATTTAAAAAAAAAAAATGACAACCTTTAGAACCACTTTAACTTAAAGTGATACTAAAGTCTCAGGTTTTTTTTTTTAAATAACAAAAATGTCATACTTACCTGTTCTGTGTAGTGGTTTTCCACAGAGCAGCCCCGATCCTCCTCTTCTCAGGTCCCTCCCCAACACTTCTGGCCCCTCACCCCTGCCGAGTGCCCCCCTTGCTATGGGGGAACCCGAGCCAAGCCACTGCTCTGTGTGTCCATTCAGACACGAAGCCACAGTTAGGCCCCGCCCCCTCCTCTCTCTCCTCATTGGCTCACTTATTTTGATTGACAGCAGTGGGAGCCAATGGCACCGCATTACCATCTCAGCCAATGAGGAGGGAGAGTCCTGGGTAGCTGAGACACTCCGGCAATATTGCTGGAGAGAGATGGGGCTCAGGAAAGTATTAGGGAGACTGAGGGGGACTGCTGTACACTGAAGGTTTTTTATCTTAATGCATAGAATTAATTACGAAAAAAAACTTCACAACCACTTTAAGAATGCATTTTCTTTTTTGTATGCTTCAAATACTGATTCCATATACAGTTTTAAAGCTGAACTATGGGAAAACTAAAAGCATACCTCCCAACTTTTTGAGATAGGAATGAGGGACACCTATCGGCAAAAGTATGCAGACATAGGACACACCCCCTGCCATGCCCTCTTAAATTCAAACGTTGAGTATAGCCTCACATAACATTTAGTTGATAACAGTAAAGGAGTACCATCATCCAGGTTGACGTATATGATTGGGAAGGGTGAAGATGTGGGGGTAGTTGCCAAAGCTAACCCATACATGTAGACACCCAGGGGGAGTTAAATGGACTTTCTTGGTACTGATATAATCACAAAATTGATTAATAAAATACAAAATTTTATTCTGTAACAATGTACAAACAATATCTTAAAAACACAGAAATGTATGCAAAAACAATTTGTAAAATATAGTATAATATATACACCACACAGCACTAACTAATAGCAGGTTTCCCCGGTACAGTTTCTGTTAGGGTGGGATATAAATATTCCTTTACCGGTTTTGCGGTATAACCGCTTCTTCAGGAGGATGAGAGGTCTATGGAAGAACAATGTGTTAAAAGAAAGGAATATACAGAAAAACAAACAATTGCAAGGCATGGCAAACGTAACATGAGTACGGAAGGATGTGCTCACCCAAATGGACCAGGCACGGCTAACAGCAGAATCCTACAAATTCCCCCCCGGCAGACAAGGGGGAGTGCAAAAAAACCTCTCTAGTTTAAAATGAATATATATATGTATGAGTTTATTAATTATCATCAAAGAAAATAAATAAATAGAAGTGCTAATGGGTGGGAAATTTATAGTGATGAGAAACCGAAAAAGGAGTGCATGTGTGGTTTAGAGTAAGGAAAGGTTGGTTGGAAAAGGATGGAGGAAAAGGACAGAGGGAAAGGTATGGGGAAAACAACCAACCTTTCCTTACTCTAAACCACACATGCACTCCTTCCTTCTGTACTCATGTTACCTTTGCCATACCTTGCAATTGGTTGTTTTTCTGTATATTCCTTCCTTTTAACACATTGTTCTTCCATAGACTTCTCATCCTCCTGAAGAAGCGGTTATACCGCGAAACGGTAGAGGAATATTTATACCCCACCCTAACAGAAACTGTAAAAACAATGTGTCTGCGCTAGAAGAAATCGCTACGCTCAAAGTGCAATATTAATAAACATAAACAACATAGGTATTGATATAAATGTGCATGCGTGAAAATACCCCTAGGTGCTAAAGTATAAAGTGCACAGTGCTATGTAAAACACAGAATGTGAGTGATCAAACAAAACAACATATCCATTAAAATATCAAATAAAATGCAAGAGGATATAACAAATAAATGAAGTCCAAAACCGTGTATATCCAATGATATAAAAGTGCCCAAATAAATTACTATCACTATTACAGTAGATTATTTATTTCTATATTTAAACTTATGCATAACATCTTATTGGAACATTTATTGTGAGATCCTGCTATTAATAGTACATATTCTGCTATCTAGCAGATTTGTAGTCTCAGGGAAAATGGCCGCTGTAGTTACCTTTACTGCCCATTAGGGTTTATGTCTGTGATCCTAGGCAAAATGGCTGCCATGATTGACACGGCTGATGTCAGCCTGATCCATGGCCTAAGGGAAAATGGCCGCTATAGACACAGATGTGTCTGCGGTCTCAGGCAAAATGGCCGCCGGAGCTATATATATTCACTCTGGAGCTCTCGTCCAATCAGATTCCCCCTGAAGAAGGCACGTGGTCCCGGTGCCAAACACGCGTAGGGGAGGGGCCTGGACGGAGCTGTCAGCAGAGAGAGAGAAGGAGTTTTTCGTTACATACGCCACACCGCACGCCACACCGAGAGATTGACCGTTTTATGCTTGTTAAGGATGGTGCACTTACGCACCCACAATATGTGAGTACCCCAGCTAGGGGAGTTAATTATTTGATTAAAATCCTTTATACCTACATATTGCGCTATGGAGTTTTTTTCTCTTGCATAAACCATCTCCATTTGAGAACATTGGGAGTTTGCACAGCTGGTTCCTAATGAGCACAGGAGTGGCTCCAAGGCTTTGTTCGACATAGTTTAATCGCTGTGTCACACATAGGAAGGTGAGCATATACACCTGCGGGGGCGGCTGGAAGACACCACAGCATGTTTCTTGGTGGCACACTTTGGAAGATAGGATATGTGAAATTCACCAAATCTTTGGACTAATTTATTTGGGCACTTTTATATCATTGGATATACACGGTTTTGGACTTCATTTATTTGTTATATCCTCTTGCATTTTATTTGATATTTTAATGGATATGTTGTTTTGTTTGATCACTCACATTCTGTGTTTTACATAGCACTGTGCACTTTATACTTTAGCACCTAGGGGTATTTTCACGCATGCACATTTATATCAATACCTATGTTGTTTATGTTTATTAATATTGCACTTTGAGCGTAGCGATTTCTTCTAGCGCAGACACATTGTTTTTACCTTTAATACTTTGCACGAATATGGAACGTGACTGAGTGTTTGCAGCTGGTCTCCACTGTTCACTTATCACTCTGTAGGCATTTATCCGTAAGTGGCTCGCAGGGTTTTGCATATAATTTTGTTTCCCTAATTTTTCATATTCTTGCTAGTAGCCTGATGGATCCTTTTGCCTTTTTTGAGAACAAAGAAATTGATCTGGAGGATCTTTTCTCCATTACCAACACTAATGAGAATGATATTACGCAGCTTTTTAGGAAATTAGGACACTGCATGGATAAAAAGAGTAATATATGGTGGGACATGTCCACCATGAGGAAATATTTAAAGGATGGTCTGGTCCCTAGAAAGTTACGATGGGATGTTCCCATTAATGATGGCTTACTAGGGGTTGATGATGTGGAGGAGTGGTATGCGTTTTTTGTGGGTAAGGGAAGGGAGATTATGGAATTCCTTATGAAGAGAAAACAGCGGAAACTAGATCTTTTGGAGAACCAAATTAAGGACATTAGGGATAAACTTAGCTCCCTCATTAATCACCCTGAATACACTAAACTTATGGGGGAGCTACAGAGGAGTATGCAGAAGAAAGACACGGAAAATAAAAATGTAAAGAAGAAGAAGTACCAAAGGGACTTCGAAGACTATCAAAACAAACAAGTCTTTCGTTGGCAATCAACATTGGCGTCCACCACTGTAGTTAACCCCCATTCACAGGCGGGGGCAGTTACCAATATGGTACCACAACCACAGGGTCAGTCTCATTCACAGCAACAGAGCAACAGACCAGGACACAGAGGGTTTCCACCGCATCGTCAGGAGGAGGTGTTACCTCATACACCTTATCGCCAACCCCCAAGGAAATCGCAACAAAATCTGTCGAGGCGACCTAATAATGAGGGGAGAAATGGCCCGCCGCCCAATAATGAGAATTGGAGATATGAGGCACCCACTTATCAAGATAATGGCTATAGGGTCCAACAGGAGAGGGAGCATCTTGATTTGGGTTATCCTCCGAACCCTGCCCCTCATTACAGAAATGGCCAACAGTACTCATATGGCTATCAAAGGCCATATGGATACCAACACAGTACTCCATACCATCAATATAGGAGTTATGGGAATCAGCAGAATACACCCCAGAGAGGAAATCGTGCACCTTATAGGGGCCCCTTACCGTATCAACCTCCTTTTAGGGGGCACCCCACACATACAAGAGAAGATGCACGTAGAGGTGGAGTTTACTATTCCCCTAAACCGCAGAGAGTCAGATATGAAACACATCAGCAGGACCACTACGGGGTACCTGTGGCTAACAGCTTCCAGCCTTTGAGTGACAATGACAACTTTTTAGATGAATCTTTTTTAGGGGGGACCAGGGGAGGACCCGCCCGAGAAGTATGCAATCCAGGAAGAGAGGAGGGAGAGCTGGACGAAGAGTACAACAGAAAAAGAAGGCGGGAAGACTAGGACGGGGAATCTATAATCTGAGCGGAGCAGAACTATCAAGGGAGGAACTACTAGTTTTAGATAAGGGAATCAAATATGCCCCAAAAAAAGGACTCAACAAATTTGACACCTACGTTGGTGTACAAAAATTGGTCAGGAAACTCAATATCAAAAAGTACTATGCCCTCAACCCCGTTGAGAGAGCTGTCACTGATCATAGGTTCACTAGCCTAAGAAATAACTCAGTGTTTAACCCTTATATATCCAACAATAAATATGTTGATCTATTCAAAAAATTGGTTACCTCAGAGTTAGAGCAGTTACCGGTTAAGAAAGTGTATGAACATAGAGATATAAAAAGAGGAATGGATTCACTGGAAAAAAGGAATGACATAGTGATTAGACCGGCGGACAAAGGGGGAGGTGTCGTCGTCCTCTCACTACAACAATATAAAGATGAGATGGGAAGGATATTGAGCGACATGGACACTTATCAACCCCTTAAGAATAACCCTTCCAAGACGTGTAAAAGTGCATTAGAGGGCATTATCAAATATGGAACCGATAAAGGCTTGTTGAACAAGCATGAAGCCAAATACCTAGTCCCTATGGTTAGTAAAATGCCTGTAATCTACTACTTACCCAAAATCCATAAGGACAGCCTAAATCCACCCGGGAGACCGATAGTGAGTGGTATTGGATCCCTTACCTCCAGGTTAGGAGAGTATATAGATATCCATCTACAGCCCTTAGTGAAGAAAACCAATGCCTATCTTAGGGACACCAAGCATACTTTGCAGTTGCTTGGGGGATGTGCTACACATGAGAATATAATTATGGCCACAGGAGATGTAGCCTCATTATATACTAACATCGACCATGAGGGTGCCCTGAATGCTGTCAAATGGGCCTTGGATAAGGAAGATTCAATCGATGAGGACCTTACATTCTTTCTTTTGAAATGTTTAGATTTTTGTTTACAGAATAATTTTTTCTGGTATGATAACAAGATCTACTTACAGAAGAAAGGTGTCGCGATGGGCGCTAAATTCGCCCCTAGTGTAGCAAATCTCTATATGGCCAAATGGGAGGAAGAGGAAAACCTAAGGGACGACAATGGAGATATCGTACTATACAAGAGATTTATAGACGATCTTTTAATTATTTGGAGAGGGGATATGGAAGGTCTGATGGGTTTACTGAACTCCATGAATGTCAACGATCGGAACATCTCCCTCACCTGGAATGTTAGTACAGAAAATATACATTTTCTGGATCTAGAGATTTCCAACACCAATGAGGGTATCATCACCAAATCCTTCTTCAAAGCTACGGACCGGAATTCGTATATTCCGGTTACGAGTTGTCATCATAAACCCTGGTTAAAAAACATCCCGAGTGGACAATATATGAGGATGCGAAGAAATTGCACTAGGATGGTGGATTATGAGACCCAGTCAGAGAGGTTGAGTACCATGTTCTTGGAGAAGGGATATCAGAAGGAGTTTTTGGAGAAAGAAAGAAGTAGAATTGGCAACATGAGTAGGGCGGATCTTCTAAAAGATGCTATCAAAGTAACCGGTAATGATGTTCATGAGGGTATTAGTGTAATACTTGATTATTCAGCACAAAGTTATGAAGTAAGGAGGATTATATGCAAATATTGGAGTGTGTTAAAACAGGACACCCAGCTCAAAGATGTTCTCCCGGATAAACCGAAATTTGTTTTTAAGAGAGCTCCCAGCTTGCGGGATAGGCTGATACATAATGTGGTAGATCCCCCCCCTCCAAAACCTAAAATGTTTCTGGGCCTAGAAGGGTTCCATAGCTGCGGCAGATGTTACAGTTGCAGGAGGATCCCGGACAACACTAGGAGGTTAAAGGAATTCTCGAACCCTAGGAACAACTTTTCGTATAAGATTAGGGATTTCATATCTTGCGACACAGTAGGGGTGGTCTATGCCTTAAAGTGCCCATGCAACCTGTTGTATGTGGGGCGCACCACCAGGGCTCTTAAAGATCGCATAGAAGAACATGTGAGGCACATATGCAATGGGTCCGATAAACATGGTTTATATGTGCATTTTAAGAGGGTACACAACCAAAGTACCGTAGGCATGAAGTTTTGGGGGATTGAGGCGCCCAAACGCCACTGGAGGGGTTCTAATTTTGTCAGAGAGATAAGCAAAAGGGAATCGTGGTGGATACACCAGCTTGGGTCTTTGGTCCCTGGAGGATTGAATAGAGATTTCGATTTGAGATGTTTTCTGAGTAACTATTGATACTGTTTGCTTTGGCGATATACTTTTTACCATTTCTGTTCTCTCTCGTTTTGAGTTGAAAGGGATGCCTTATCTATTGGGCTCAGCTAGGGCATCCACTATAGATTGTACACTTTGATGTTCCTTTTTTTCCCTTGATAGTTCAACTACCTCCCCACAGCGATTCTATCAATATGTTAGGTATATAAATTTTATCTATTTTGGTATAATAGATTTTTTAGATTAATATCTTAAAAAGAATTTTATTATGATTTTTTATGTGTTTCAAATATTTTCAATAACAATTTTTAGAATAAAGTATGTTATGTTTGTTTTTAATATTTTAGTAATATTTAATTTTAATTTGGTTGATCCAGCCTTGGGGTCGATTAATCCATATATGGAATGCTATAAGTTTGTTTATTATGTATTAGATAGGATATTATGTGATATTTTATCGTTTGCGGCGATCTAAACGTGTGTGGTGTGTGGCGGTGCTCTCTTTGCTAGACCGCTCCGTCCTGTATAGCATTATATCAATATAGAATACATGGTTATATATCACTATTACAGTAGATTATTTATTTCTATATTTAAACTTATGCATAACATCTTATTGGAACATTTATTGTGAGATCCTGCTATTAATAGTACATATTCTGCTATCTAGCAGATTTGTAGTCTCAGGGAAAATGGCCGCTGTAGTTACCTTTACTGCCCATTAGGGTTTATGTCTGTGATCCTAGGCAAAATGGCTGCCATGATTGACACGGCTGATGTCAGCCTGATCCATGGCCTAAGGGAAAATGGCCGCTATAGACACAGATGTGTCTGCGGTCTCAGGCAAAATGGCCGCCGGAGCTATATATATTCACTCTGGAGCTCTCGTCCAATCAGATTCCCCCTGAAGAAGGCACGTGGTCCCGGTGCCGAACACGCGTAGGGGAGGGGCCTGGACGGAGCTGTCAGCAGAGAGAGAGAAGGAGTTTTTCGTTACATACGCCACACCGCACGCCACACCGAGAGATTGACCGTTTTATGCTTGTTAAGGATGGTGCACTTACGCACCCACAATATGTGAGTACCCCAGCTAGGGGAGTTAATTATTTGATTAAAATCCTTTATACCTACATATTGCGCTATGGAGTTTTTTTCTCTTGCATAAACCATCTCCATTTGAGAACATTGGGAGTTTGCACAGCTGGTTCCTAATGAGCACAGGAGTGGCTCCAAGGCTTTGTTCGACATAGTTTAATCGCTGTGTCACACATAGGAAGGTGAGCATATACACCTGCGGGGGCGGCTGGAAGACACCACAGCATGTTTCTTGGTGGCACACTTTGGAAGATAGGATATGTGAAATTCACCAAATCTTTGGACTAATTTATTTGGGCACTTTTATATCATTGGATATACACGGTTTTGGACTTCATTTATTTGTTATATCCTCTTGCATTTTATTTGATATTTTAATGGATATGTTGTTTTGTTTGATCACTCACATTCTGTGTTTTACATAGCACTGTGCACTTTATACTTTAGCACCTAGGGGTATTTTCACGCATGCACATTTATATCAATACCTATGTTGTTTATGTTTATTAATATTGCACTTTGAGCGTAGCGATTTCTTCTAGCGCAGACACATTGTTTTTACCTTTAATACTTTGCACGAATATGGAACGTGACTGAGTGTTTGCAGCTGGTCTCCACTGTTCACTTATCACTCTGTAGGCATTTATCCGTAAGTGGCTCGCAGGGTTTTGCATATAATTTTGTTTCCCTAACAGAAACTGTACTGGGGAAACCTGCTATTAGTTAGTGCTGTGTGGTGTATATTATACTATATTTTACAAATTGTTTTTGCATACATTTCTGTGTTTTTAAGATATTGTTTGTACATTGTTACAGAATAAAATTTTGTATTTTATTAATCAATTTTGTGGTTATATCAGTACCAAGAAAGTCCATTTAACTCCCCCTGGGTGTCTACATGTATGGGTTAGCTTTGGGAACTACCCCACATCTTCACCCTCCCCAATCATACATGCCCTCTTAAAGGAGAATTGTACAAAAATACAAGATTGGTTAAACCCACAAGTGCGCAAGGTTTAGCGCTGGAAAACACTTTTTGATAGATAAAAAGTGCACTTTATATACAGCTATATAGATCAAAACAAAATGAGGGACAAATGAGGAGGAATGAGGGACAGAGGGACATTGTTCCAAATCAGGGGCAGTCCCTCGAAATCAGGGACACTTGGGAGCTATGTAAAAGTCCTCCCTTGCATTTAGTCTAGGGGATGGTAATTGCATATTACTTATTTCTGATCCCCTGGCAGACGATGGTTCCCTTTGCTCAAATAGTGGACTGTCCCTTGTCGTCCTCACATCCGGAGCAGTGCTATGGTCCCTGTACTGACCTTAATGACATTAAGTACCTTCATCTGTTGGAGTGCAGGGGAGAAAAGGCTGCAGGGACCATTCTAGCAGTACAGAGGAGCCTGCAGGAGTGCAGGATCGGGTAAGTAAAGTTACTTTACCTTGTCACTTATACATAAACCAGCAGTTAACCCTTGTAGTACAGGTGCAGCCCCACTGAAAGGGAGCTTTAAACTCCAAAATGACAATTCCTAGGAAGCTGGTACTATCAACTTTGAATTAGCAAGCATTCCAAATTCCCGGTCAATTGGCTGCAAAACGCCATTGTCACCCACAAGTCTCAGCTTGACGCCCAGATTTCCACTGCAAACATAAGTAAACACTAAGGATTATGTTACTACCCCTAGGAGACACCACTCACCTGCTGCACTGCGGATAGCGGAAAATTATTTTTAATTAAAAAAATAGAAACAAATCTTCAAAGCACCTTATATCGATCCTTGTAACCTCTGATGCCAATTCTAGTGTGGTTCAAGACAAACACACTTCAGAACTGCTTTAGCTTTTCGACAAGCTTATTCCTTGAACTTAATTAAAACTTTGTTCCCTCTTTTATTCAATTTATGAAGCCCAGCCAGTAGGATTAAGCGATTAGAGTTAAAAAAAAAAAAAAAAAAAAGAAAGAAAAAGAGTCCCATTTGTGAGCAACTCATAAGCTGGAGCTGCTAGGGATCTCAGTTGTACTCCATTAAATTAATAAGGAATGAATAGACTGATCCATTATGAATAAAACGGTGGGGAGCCTCGACATTGCTTGGTACTTTTTCTACACACTCCTCAGAGAACATTTGTGTGAAATGATTATGTTCATATTCATTCAATTGGAATTCTGCAAAAGCAGGATGCATAAATTACTCTAAAGATCTCCAATGCAGTGTTTATGTTAAACATTATGTGTGTGAATTAATATGACTATTATAAAACCATTACCATGCAATGTATTTACCTATATGCGCTACGCTAGAAGCTTAACCCTTTAAAACATACATTTCCAGTGGGGCTGTGCCAGCCACTTATTGTTAAATGCTAAAGGACTTTCATATAATGTTTCTGCAAATTAAATTAGATTTGCATTGCTGATTTTCCATTTCATTCACTTAAATTTAATAAGAAGGAGAACAAGCCATCACACACAGGGATAGGTGATGGTGCATTGAGCAGGGAGGCTGCAATATTTCAGCTGGCGCTTAGCATTGTAACTGCAAAGCATTAAAGAGAAGCTGTACTGTGAATTTTAAGTATGTTGTCTTATTGTCAGTTTGAAGGTAAGTTTGGATTTGATTTTCAAAATCTGTGGCAGTGCCAAATTTCTAAGACCGGCTTAAGGTACGGCATTTTTTTTACATAGTTACCTTGCTTGGACCAATGTAAGTATGGTCGTAACTGTAAAGCATTCTCTGATTCGACGAGGTGGAGAGTGGAACATTACTGTCCCATCTCCCCACCACATCCAACAAGAGAATGTATTCATTGCATTCATTGAGAAAATGCAAAGCATTCTTCGAATGGCACTGGTGCCCAGCAGCCGACCTCCTGTGTTCAGAATGCAGAAGAGCAGCTTCTCGAGACAACAACGTCTCGTACTTGCTTCAGAGCATGCGTCATTTTTGGTACGTCGGAACAGCATACAGATGAGCGGTTTTCCCAATAGGAATTTGTTCCATCGGAAAAATATAGAACATGTTCTCTATCTAAGTCCGTCTGAATTTTCAACGTAAAAAGTCCGATGGGGCATACACATGGTCGGAATATACGATGAAAAGCTTCCATCGGACTTTTTCTGTCGGAAATTCCGACCGTGTGTACGGGGCATAAGGGCCCTTTCACACTGGGGCGGTTTGCAGGCGCTATTGCGCTAATAATAGCGCCTGCAAGCCGACCCGAAAGTGCCGCTGCTTTGATTCCAGTGTGAAAGCCCCGAGGGCTTTCACACTGGAGCGATGCGCTAGCAGGACGGTAAAAAAAGTCCTGCTAGCAGCATCTTCGGAGTGGTGAAGGAGCGGAGTATATACTGCTCCTTTACCGCTCCTGCCCATTGAAATCAATGGGATGGCGCGGCTATACCGCCGGCAAAGCGCCTCTGCAGAGGCGCTTTATGGTGGTTTTTAACCATTTCTCGGCCGCTAGCGGGGGTAAAACTGCCCCGCTAGCGGCCAAATACTGATGGTAAAGCACCGCTTACAATAGCGGCACTTTACCGCCGATGCCACCCCTGCCTCAGTGTGAAAGGGCCCTAAGTGCAAGCAAGGGATGTGCTGGAAGAAGAGTGTACATAGTGAGTGTATATAGTTAAATTGTCCCTGAAGAGACTTTGTTCCAGTCAAGTGGGCATCCTATAATACCCCTATCCCCATCCAAGTTATTAACCCCTAAATAAAAAATAAAAAACAAAACTGCAAGGACTGTTTCCTGTCTCAGTGAGCCTGTGGAAAATTTGGTGTGCCTGGGTGTGCAGGGTGGGGGATCCCTATTCACAAGCAGCTCCTACGGGGATGTGCTACAGTTCTACAGTTAGTTTTAAGTAGGGGATTTACTAAGAATTGATTATTTTTGGAGGATAAGTACATTGTTTAGTGTCACTTTAAAGTGGCCCTGTCACCAACAATTAAACAAAGCCCAGCCTGTAAATGTTCTCCCTGTACCTGCATGGGTTTCTCTGGGTACTCCGGTTTCCTCCCACACTTCAAAATACATGCTGGTAGGTTAATTGGTTCCTGTCTAAATTGGCCCTAATATATGTACGTATGGATGTGAGTTAGGGACCTTAGATTGTAAGCTCCTTGAGGGCAGGGACTGATGTTAATCTACAATATATATGTAAAGTGTTGCGTAAATTTGTGTCCATGCACTTTGGACTTGTGTCAAAGACATTCATTGGGCATCAGTTTAGGATGCTTCTGAGAATGTGGCTCTTTCAATTGACTGGGGTGCATTTTCAGAAAACATTGAGCGTTTTGCTTTCCTGGGAAGCTGCAGTAAGGCTGGTGAAATAAACCTCACCTATTGGGCAGCCAGGCTGAGCTATGAATAAAAAATTGTTTGTACAAACGTTATTATTTGGTGGTGATGGCAGTGGTTGGAGGGTAAAATAGACCTATCAGTTTTCAAGGAAGAGCCACCTAAAGTAATTTTAAGTATTCATAACTAATTTAACATGTACATTTATGCTTTACAGTAAACCCGTCATGCAGGGGCGTAACTAGAAATAGCAGGGCCCCATAGCAAAATGTTGTATGGGGCCCCCCTGCAAACAGCCCCCCCCCACAGCTGCCCTAGTGTCAATGCAGTGTGACCTGTGCCACATACAGCGTGACCTGTGCCCCATACAGCGTGTCACATACAGCATGGCCTGTGCCCCATACAGCGTGACCTGTGCCCCATACAGCGTGACCTGTGCCCCATACAGCCTGGTCTGCCTGTGCCCCATACAGCCTCACCTATGCAGAGGAAGAGGCAAGTCACCTGGATCAGCAGAGAGCGGGATTGCCGGTTGTAATAGCTTTCATTTAAATTTCCCGTCTTCCCGGGGCTCATCGTCACATAGCCCCACCTCTTGGCCCGACGCCTTTGATGACATCACATGTCCCGCATTGGATCGGCGTTCTGTCTATCAAAGGTGCTGGGCCAAGAGGTGGAGCTATGTGACGTGAGCCCCGGGAACACTGGAAGTTCTAATGAAAGCTCTTACATCGGGCAATTCAGCTCTCTGCTGATAGGGACAGCTCGCCTCTTCCTCTCCTCTCTCTTCCCCTGGCTGGGAGACTGTGCCGGCGGTGCTCTCATCCTCACTGGGCCCCACTCGGCTGCGGGCCCCATAGCGCCCGCATGGGTCGCTATGGTGGTAGTTCCGCCCCTGCCGTCATGGAAGAAATATAAGGGATTGTTATGAAAATGCTAGTTGCCTGTCGGTTATGATGGCCCTCTAATGTCATAATTTGCCAAGCCACTGACCTAAAATAAGTATGCATATCAAGAAGATCAGAGAACTGTCAGAATGCATACCTTTTCTAAAGCTTCGTACACGCGATCGGATTTTCCGCAGACAAAACCGTGGACTTTTGTCCGAAGGGCGTTGGCCTCAAACCTATCTTGCATACAAACGGCACACAATTGTCGGCCAACAAATACGAACGTAGTGACGTACTACGTTTTTCAGCTCTTTCACGCCACCACTTGGGCTCTTTCTGCTAATTTCATATTAGTAGAAGTTTGGAGAGTGTTAATTCATGCTTTTCATTTCGCGCTTTTCATTTCACGCTTTTCATTTCACGCTTTTCATTTCACGCTTTTCAGTTTGTTTCTGAACGGCAGTTCGTCAACCAGCCATGTTGCGGAATTGGAGGAGATAACATTTTATTTATTATTGGCCTTGGAGTTATGGCTTTGACCCAAGTCCAGTCCAGGAACAGGAGGAGTTCTTGAACCAAAAATTGGTTGTTTTATTAATCGTGACCAATTATGTCATATGCCTTTGCTGCGGGAGCTCCAAGAGAATAATCCAGATGTTTTTCGGAACTATTTCTGGATGACAGACCCCTGCTTTCACCAACTCTTGGCATTGGTGACCCCCTATATTAAGAAGCAGGACACATGCATGAGGCTTTTATATTATTTTTTGGTTGAATAATGATTTGATTTGGTATATTTTCTATATTTTTGGATGCAGAGAATGATGTACTTTTTGGTTAAGTTCTATTGGCAGATAGCATGTTTAATTGTATTTGTTTTCTTTTTTTAATGCACAATAAACAAATTGTGGAGAATAATACTTAGCTATGTGTTTTACTTCAAATGACAGTTTGGGAGTAGGCAGTTACATTTTAACCACTTAAGGACTGAGCCTCTTTCTGAGATTTGTTGTTTACAAGGTAAAAACAGTTTTTTTTTCTAGAAAATTACTTAGAACCCCCAAACATTATACTTTTTTTTTTAACACCCTAGAGAATAAAATGGTGGTTGTTGCAATACTTTCTGTCACACCGTATTTGCGCAGCAGTCTTACAAGCACACTTTTTTTGGAAAAAATACACATTTTTTAATTAAAAAATAAGACAACAGTAAAGTTAGCCCATTTTTTTTTATATTGTGAAAGATAATGTTACGCCGAGTAAATTGATACACAACAAATCATGCTTCAAATTACCTTTTTTTTTTACATTTTTACACTGTTTTAAAAAAAAAAAAAATGTGTCACTTTTATTCCTATTACAAAGAATGTAAACATCCCTTGTAATAGAAAAAAGCATGACAGGACCTCTTAAATATGAGATCTGGGGTCAAAAAGACCTCAGATCTCATATTTACATTAAAATGCAAAAAAAAAAAAAAAAAGTTTTGTCATTTAAAAAAATGAAAAAAAAAATGGCCCTTTAAGAGCTATGGGTGGAAGTGACGTTTTGACGTCGCTTCCGCCCTGCAATGATATGGAGACGGGTGGGGGCCATCTTCCCCTCACTTGTCTCCATGTCAGGCCATGAGAAGGACGCTGCTGACGGCTCAGGTAAGCGGCAGAGGGCACGGATCGCGGCAGGAGGGGGGGCCCTCTCCCACCGCCGATAAAAGTGATCTTGCAGTGAATCTGCCACAGAGACCACTTCTATCTTGTAGCGGACTGCCCGCTGAAGAAGAGGATACTTGGGTTATGGCAGTTAGCTGCTGCCATAACAATGATATCCTCCTTCAAACAGCCGATGTAAAACTGCGGCGGGCGGTCCGTAACTGGTTAAAAAAGACAATGTAAAATTAACAAGGGACACCAACATAGTTGTATCTTTGATCTTAAAAACTGCGGGATAATGGTGTTGTGGTAACTTGCACCAAAAAAAAAAAAATAACAAGCATAATAATATTATTATTGATATCACTAGAAAAAAAAAGCCTTTGAAAATTTGTTTGCAAAAACTCCATCAGTATCACCAGCAAAGCAACTTCATTATTATCCCATTAAAGAAGAAGAGAATTGTGCGCTGCATTTCGATGTTTCATAATTTGCCACGTCACGAATGTTAATTCTCCATTACGAACGCTAGATTACAAGACCGACAACTTCCAGCTCGTCCTTGCTTCCGAGCATGCGTGTTTGTACTTTGGACTTTTGTCCGACAGACTTGTGTACACACGCTCGGAAAATCCGACAACAGACATTTGTCCGCGGAAAATTATAAAGCCCGCCATCCAACATTTGTCCGCGGAAAATCCGACAATTGTTCGACGGAGCGTAAAAACGGTTGGTTTTCCGCCAACAGCCTGTCATCATACAATTCCCATCGGAAAATTCGATCATGTGTACGAGGCTTTAGTCACTGACTCAACTTATTGAAGCAGGAAAGACAGTATCACAGCCAGGTAACTAGCATTTTCAGAAACAGAGGTAAACAATGGCAAGCTTAATGTGCCTCCCATAATAGGTGTTTTTTTTTAAGCCTGTCTCTGGCCAAACAGTTTTCTTTTTGAGCACCACAGATGACACAATACTGAGATAGCTAGAACCGTACCAAGATAAAATGTGTCAAAGGAATGTCCAATTCCTCGGCTGAAAAACATGACATGTAGAAATATAATTTTTTTTCTTAATCTTATTTCGGTGCCTACAGCCATTCCATCACTTTTAATAATCTCCAACAAAGACAGGAAGCGGTGCCTTCATATATGAAATTTATCAAGAAATTGGATGCACGGTAGCAATTTTTGTGCCTAGTCCGCATGTCAATATTTATTTCAGGCCAAGTGAAAATGGCAATCGATAACTGTTTTGAAATAACCTTCGTGCGTAGTACTAATAGATTGTAATGCTAATAAAGATGGTTTCATGTTTCATTCTGCAGGAGCTGTACCTTCTGCCTGATCAGATTTGTCCAAGTGGCAGTCACCTGCGGAAGGACTTGGGCTCAAGCTGACGTGATTCATGCTGAAGGGCCATCACCACAAGGAGCATTCTGTCTGCTGCGTGTTTTACCTCTAATGATAAAATATCTGCTGCAAATCTACTTACCCATTATGGAATGTTAATGTTAATGAATCTGTTAGGGAATAATTCCAATTAGGCAAATGGAAATTCTTCAGACTTAAAAATATGGATCACAATAGTGACTTAAAGGAAAGCTTCACTTACTAAAATGCTGATGGAACTTTTATAATTGCCACAGTTTGTACATATATTGGAGAAGAGCAAATTTCAGAGTTTGGGCCTTGCCGAGTTGATGGGGGAGGCTAATGCCGCATACACACGAGCGGAATTTCCGACAGGAAGGGTCCGATGGGAGCTTTTCATCGTATATTCCGACTGTGTGTATGCCCCATCTGACTTTTTCTGTCGAAAATTCAGACGGACTTGGATAGAGAACATGTTCTATATTTTTCCTACGGAACAAATTACTAAAACCGCTCGTCTGTATGCTGTTCTGACGCATCAAAAACGATGCTTGCTCTGAAGCAAGTACGAGACAGAAGCTATTGTCTGGACGGTCGGAATTTGGTGTGACCGTGTGTATGCAAGACAGCTTGAGCGGAATTCCGTCGGAACTCCGTCGTAAAAACCCTCAGAGTTTATTCCAATAGCAAAACCGGTCATGTGTACAGAGCATAAGGGTTTAATAGGCTTTAATATAGCTTTCAAGTGGATCTAAGGTGTTTTTTTTTTTTTCTAGATATGCTTTCATTTCAAAGTGACTCTGTGAGTGTTGTCTGCAATTAAAGCTTCTACAATGACTACTATCAATTTTCTTTTGGATGTATTTATACTAAGCTGCATATGCACATGTGGGTGGGTGGCTGGCTACCTCACGCCTGGCCATAGTGAACAGCCAAGCCGACCCTCAACGTAACACTAACCTTCTGGGCAATACTAGACTTTTCCTGGCAGCTCTCCCCAATGTGTGTGGGTGGAGATCAACCCCTTATCCGCCCTCCTGACGGAGTGCTTCACCCCCTTCACTCCAACTGGGCATCTTCTCCAGGCCAGATAGCCAGGAGACACCAGTAGAACGGACGCTCACACTCATCAGAGTGGCATTGTTAACAAATAAATGCACCACAAGGCTCGTTGTGGTTAACGTTCGTTCACTGAAAGCCTTAATCAATCATGGCTCCAATAGAACAACTCAGTTCAGTCATCCAACGGACTCTTGGTCCTGCTGGTGGCTGTCCATGCAGTAGATGGGCCTACATTCTTCCTCACCAATGATGGGAGGGATGGAGGGGTAACCCAGCTCTTCTCTCTCCTGGAACTAAGATGGGAAACCCCAGGGCACCCTGCCCTCCCTCTAGGGGAGGGAGCAGGAGCACAGCAGATAGATGTTGCTGTTTCCCCTTCCTCAGCAGTCTGACTCACCTTCCTCCTAGGTCCTGCCTAGTCTCCTAATATTCTCTCAGGGAAAAGAGGTGCCTTAAAGGGAAAAATAACTCTACTACCTGTCTACACACAGATTACTGTAAAGTCTTGGCATGCCCTGGTTGCTGGGATAAATTAACTTCCATGTGCTTGTGTGGGAGTTATATCATCAATGGCTGGCCAATCAAGTTGGCTCAAGATGCTGGAAGAAGACCAGGTGAAGATGTCAACAATGATGATAGGGCAGTGAGGGATATTGCTGCTGTGGTAGTATGGCAAGTAAGTATGCCATAGTGTGCTATGCATACTTGCACAGTATCACAAAAGTCCAGTGGAGCTGCAGTAGTTCATCTTTAAATGGCTCCTGAGGGAAGGTCTTTTCAGCTTTCTATTTTGGTGACACCCAGTCAATGGAAAAGAAAATGCATTTGCAAACAGCAATAAAACATACTGACTTGGATTCCAATCCATCCATGCTCTGTCTAAAACCATAACAAAGGTTTGCCTTAAAGTGACACTAAACTCTGGTTTAAAAAAAACTCTATTTAACCACTTCAACACTGTGCACTTTTACCCCCTTCCTGCCCAGGCCAATTTTCAGCTTTCAGTGCTGTCACACTATGAAAGTGGGGTTCCACCCCAAAAAAAAAAAACTACTTGAAAGATCCTAAAAAAAATACAAAAAAACATTTGGATATATATTTTTTTTTTTTTACTTACCTCTTACCTGTTGCTAGGGGGTCCCTCGTAGTCTGCCTCTTCCAGTGCCTGGGCTGGTGACATCACTTCCCCCTCGGCACAGGAAGGGCTCAGCTCTGCTCCCTCCCTCCTGTCAATCATCTGGGACCCACTACAGGTCCCAGGTGACGTGGCGCCGCTCACGCATGCGCAGTGGGTGCCAGGCTGTGAAGCTACAGCCCGGCGCCCACAGTTGCAATGCCGGCGCTGCTGAACGGAGGGGGAGATGAGCGGGGCTTCGATCCCCCGCATCGCTGGACCCTGGGACAGGTAAGTGTCCAATTAAAAGTCAGCAGCTGCAGTATTTGTAGCTGCTGACTTTTAATTTTTTTTTTTTTTGACTGGACCTCGGGTGGAACTCCTCTTGAATGACAATAGTGCGGCCATACAACCAGAGGCGTATCTAGTGAAGATGGCGCTTATGGCAAGCACTGAAACTGCGCCCCTGTCAAAACATTCAAAAACCCATCTTTCAGATAACCTTAACCAAAAAAACACCTAACAAGGCAAAACTTCAAAATATAAAATTGTAGTATATTAGTGATGGTGACACCCTCTATTGTAAGTGGAGTTATTTTATTTCTTGAGGGGGTGTTACCATCACTTATATATTGCAACTTGTTATCAAAATTCTTTTGAGAGGGTGTCAATGTCACTAATATGCTGCAATTTTATATTTTGATATTGTTATTTGTTGGAAAGATATCAAGTTGTATATTTGGTTTACAGGACACCACATATACAGTATATGGTATTCAGAGAGAGGGCTCCACCATCACTTAAAGTGGAAGTAAACTTCCTTTACTGCCTTTTACATATAGGTAAGACTATAATAAGGCTTACCTATAGGTACAGTAAATATCTCCTAAACATGTACAATTTAATAGATATTTACATTACATGGAGCCAGTGACATCACTGGCGCATGCGCTTCGAAGAAGACCAGAACCCTGTGCCATAAATGGTGGCTCCCGCGCGCATGCACGGGAGTGACTTCAGGCCTTCAGGCCAGTCACAGAGCCTGCGAACCCGGAAGCAAGATGAGTAAAAATGAGAGCACCTTCTGCGCTGACTTCTGGGTGTGGAAGGATTTGTTTTAAGGTAAGTTTAACATAATGTGCTAGTATGCGATCCATACTAGCAGATTATACCTTTACTTTGCATGGTAAAAAAAAAGCCCAGCAGTATACAACCGCTTTAAATTATGCAATTACATTTAAATTGAAACACTAAGGTGAAAAAGGAAGCACAGCATTGTATTTTATTGTAATATTTAGTGTTTATACTGGTTATGGCAAGAGGGGAAAAGAGGGAGGGGGGGAGAGAAGATGGAAGAGGGGGGAGAGAGAGAACTAGGGGGGGAGGGAAAGGGAAGGAAGGAGAGAGAGAGAAGGGGGGCAATGGGGAGGGAGGGAGAAGAGGAATACAGAATACATCAGAAAGTACAGAGAGAATAAAGAGAGGAGCATTGTAGTAAATGTCTCTTCCTGTGCACATTCTCCTCATTACCTTCACCTAAATACATTCTTCTGCTTCTCTTACTTATTTCTCCTCCCTCTCTGCCTCCTCCCCAGTCCCTACAGCAGCTCCTCTCTTTCTCAATCTCCAGGCTCCAGCATGGCTCCAGTACGCTGCACTTCTTAATCAAAGGGGGTGGCTTGAGAAAGGGGCGGGTTACAGCAGTGCTCAGTAAGCAGCAGGAGGTGGAGCAGCTCCTGCTGTTAACTCTTTCTTGTCCTTCCTATAATATGAGGCTGCTGGTTCCTTTCTGCTGCTTCAATGACAGAACAGGAGGGGGGAAGCTGCAGGGCGCTCCTATACATACACAGAGCCACTGGAAGAGAAGAGCTGCAGTGTCAGGACTGTGAATATGGAGAGGAGGGAGAGCACAGTGCACCTCCCGGCTCCTTCCCTTCTCCTGCACGGCAGCTTATTTTGCAAATAACCTAGGGGGACACCACTGCCTAAACTCCTCTCTCCCTTTGTGCACTGCAGTCAGTGCCTCACATGATTATTGTGCATGTTGGAGAAGAAGCAGGGAGGAGGTGGGCGGAGCTAAGCAGTGGCACTCTGAATGCTGATCTCTGCCTCTCTCCTCCGTGACGTCACTGGTTGTTAGACGCCAGGCGGGCCGTGCCTAGCAACCAGTTTGGGCAGTGAGCCAGGGGCCAGTGGTGAACGACCTAAAGCACTCTCTGCTGGCCAGGATCCCACCCCAGGCTGACAGTGAGTAACAGTGGTGATATCAGGGCCATTTTAAGAAGAGATCACTGCAAGTGCCTTGCTGCCCAGCCACTCAGGAGCGCCCCCTTCATATGGCGCCCATGGCACTTGCCATATCTGCCATACCCTGGATACGCCACTGCATACAACACTGTACCCAAATGACATTCTTATAATTTTTTTCCACACAAATAGTTTTCTTGGTGGTATTTAATCACCATTTGGGTTTTTTTTTTTTTTTTGCTAAATAAACAATTTCGAGAAAAAAAAAAAACGCAATTTTCTTTGTTTCTGTTATAAAATTTTGCAAATAATTAACTTTCCTTCATAAATTTAGGTCAAAATGTATTCTGCTACATTGGCGAAAATAACAAAAAAATAAGTGTTTATTATTTAGTCTGTGAGTCCACAAACTATGATATCAATCAATTCTGATGTACTGATGGACTATCGCATTTCTTGAGGCCCTAAAATGCCAGGACAGTACAAATACCCCCAAATAACCCCTTTTTGGAAAGTAAACAGTTCAAGAGATTTAATAAGAGGCATGACGAGTTTTTTGAAGTTGGAATTTTTTGTTACAATTTTTGGAAATTTTTTGGAAAGTGAAGTTCCTTCATGGTTCTTTAATCTCTTGGTGCATTCTGGACTTCAAGCCTAGGCCTTCATCCCGTCTCATGGACTGCCTCCACAGGCAGCAGGTCCAAGAGGATCAAACATCAATAGCTGTGTCTGTCTTCTAGGCTGGAAAGACTGTCTTCTCGTGGTCATTCCCGAATAGTTATACCTTCTCCAGCAGGCAAAAGTAAAAAAAAAAAGCTGAGCTTAGAAGCGTCCTATAGAAAACTGAACAACAACTAGGCTTAGGCTGATTACAGCAAAGCATCTCTAAATTTGGCATGGTGGCTTCCATAGTGTACCCATGATAACTTGGTCAGTGGCTGATTTCTGCATAAACATTTAAGGCAAGTATTTTTCTCTACCGTATATTATTAAAAATGATTGTTTTTCTTTTTTTCAATGAGGATATCTGATATATTACATATCACTTGCAACCAGCAGGTATGTGTTCATAACAATAACTCAGACCACAGGTACAAAAAGTAGAACGAGTCAGATATGGAACTCTTAATAAACCAGTTTTTTAGCTGCCAACAAGCAAGAAGGCCGAGCATGCTTTGAAAACTGTGTGTAAAGGACGGATTTTTTTTTTTAAATAAATAACTTTTTGAATATTTAAAATGATATTAACCTCAGGTTATATAAACTGAAAAAATAAAGTTAAAATAAAATGGACCCCATACCATGATGAGTGGCTTGGTCAATAGAAAGGTGTAGGGAGCAGGTATGGATGGGCTATCCCTCAACACTACCAAGAGGTGACAAAGCTTGTAGATTAAAACATCCTGTATTTTCAGTGGTTCCATGGTGCTCCTATTATTATTTTTATTATACAGGATTTATATAGTGCCAACAGTTTACGCAGCGCTTTACAATATAAAAGGGAGACAGTTACAATACAATAAAATACAAAAGGGTTAAGAGGGCCCTGATCTAATACGATGGTGCAAGTGGTACAAAAGGTTTTAACTGTGGGGGATGAGCTGGTGGAAGCGATAAAAGATTAGTTGTGGGCGTAACAGGCTTTCCTGAAGAGATGAGTTTTCAGGGATCGCCTAAAGGCAGCCAAAGTAGGAGATAGCTAGATAGATTGAAGTAGAGAATTCCAGTGGATGGGAGAGGCTCTGGAGAAGTCATGGAGAGGAGCATGGGAGGAGGAGACAAGGGAGCTTGAGAGCAGGAGGTCTTGAGAGGGGCAGAGAGAACGGTTTGGGTGATATTTGGAGACAAGATTGGTGATGTAGCTCGGGTCGGGGAAGAGTTGTGAATGGCTTTGTATGTTATTGTAGACATTTGAATGCACCCCTAGCTGACAGTCATTTATGCATTTTGGTCATTTACTGTACGTTTTTAAAATGTATTTTAAGCTGCTGTTACATGAACTAAACCAAAGCATTTACGTTATAAATTTGTTAAAGGGAAGGACCATCCAACTTAAACTCCAATCATCCCCGTTCAACTTGACCGAATGCCTAGACTTTTGGTTATATGAGCAGCACTGGAGGATGTCTGGCATACGTTTTAAGACAGCTAGGTATATAAGCTCTCACATTGCTCTATATTTATCCATCTCAGGGAGACACTGCTAACATCTGGGTATGATCCATCTTAAAATTTAAATTGCTAATTAAAGTTTTGCTTACCAGTCAACAGAAACCCTCCAAGGGACATGTTACACTGCCTGAGAATCTCAGACTTCAACAAGGGTTAATAAACTCTGCATTTTAGCGAGTACGTTAAATGTTTATAATCAGGAAAAGACAATGTGGGAAATTTTCTCTTGTTTTTTTTTGCCTGTTTTATTCAAAAATTATTGTTTTTTCACCATTATTAGCTGATCTTTTTTTATATTCCATATGACCACACGTTAGGAAATCACCTCACCAGCCACATCCTCTCCAAACCCTCCCAGTCATCTCATGCTGATCTGTACAACTTAACCAGTATACTTTACTATTTATAGAAGAACCAGAGCTGTCACAGACACTGAAACCATATGGCCTATGTGGTACACACAAACACTTTCATATCCATGAAGGATTATGGTTCATATTAAATTATACACAGGTGTTTCTATTATAAGTTACAGTTTGAGGCAGTGTGAGCAATATCTTAAAAAAAATAAGTAATATAGTAATTTAAGGGTAAGTCCACTTTCATGGAAAAAAATATCACAAATAACAAAATAGTAATTTGTGTATGTGTTCGGGGCAAATTCGAAAGCCGCCGGAACACCGTTAAAGCCTATGGGACACTATAGGACACTAACATGAAAAATCAAAAGTGCTCATTTTAAAGGCTTATATGCAAGTTATTGTCATAAAAAGTGTTTAGGGACCAGGGTCCTGCCTTAGGGGACATGTATCAATGCAAAAAAAAGTTTTAAAAACTGACTTTTTTTGGGAGCAGTGATTTTAATAATGCTTAAAGTGAAACAATAAAAATGAAATATTCCTTTAAATATCGTGCCTGGGGGGTGTCTATAGTATGCCCGTAAAGTGGCGCAATTTTCCCATATTTAGAACAATACCACAGCAAAATGAAATTTCTAAAGGAAAAAAGTAAATTAAAACTGATCGCGGCTATAATGAATTGTCGGGTCTAGGCAATATAGAAAAAACTCATTGAAAAAAACAGCATGGGTTCCCCCCCCAGTCCATTACCAGGCCTTTGGGTCTGGTATGAATATTAAGGGGAACCCCGAACCAAAAATTAAAAAAAACATTGCGTGGGGGTCCCCCAAAATCCATATCAGGCCCTTTAGGTCTGCTATTGAAATTAAGGGGAACCCTGTGCCAAATTTTAAAAAATGGCATGAGGTCCCCCCAAAATCCATACCAGACCCTTATCCAAGCATGCAACCTGGCAGACTGCAGGAAAAGGGGGGGGGGACGAGAGAGCGCCCCCCCCCCCGAACCGTACCAGGCCACATGCCCTCAACATGGGAATTTTGTTGTAGAAGCATAATACTACTTTAAGATTTCAACCATTTACAACAGATCCAAATGACAAAAAAAATGATTTCCTGTGGTGCCATTCTAATTTTAGGTCATGAGTGTTCTGCTATCTGCATTATACTTGGATGCAATCTCCTGAATTTTTTCCCTTATACACACTTTTCTTTTTCAAGTAAATGAAGTAAGGGTACATTTAGAAATGTTTAAAAATAAGCATAAGGAAAGATAATAATTTGTCTTCATCTTGTTAGGTTTCTGTGTGTTCAGCACCCACTAAATAAAAATCATGTCCACAGTTATCATTGTAAACAGTCTGATCCGGATTTATTCCTCACTCTACCTCACAGCACTTGCAGAATTTATTTTCCTGAAATAGATACGGTAACTTCAATATGATATTAATTTTGACAGCAATTATCTTCGGTGCGGCTATATCTATAGTTAGAGACTGGCCTTTTTGGAGGCCCACACAGTCTCTCGTGGATTTCTGACGACTTGTCCATTTTCATCTGATTAGTGAGTGTGTTGTGAAAAATGAAACTTTATTTGGGTTAAATGTAAAACGTTGTTAAAGGAAACCTTTCACAAGAAAAATACATTAGCTAATGCCCTCATAAATACAGGGCATAGGTTGCTTTCTCCTCTATCATAGTGCTCCACTTTCGCCAGTGGCCTTTGGCCAAGAGAACCATTGTAGACATGAGCTAAATTTTAATTTAATACCATTTCGACTGGACATTGAATTCTTTTGGAGGGGAGCTAATATGTGTTTAGATAGATAAAAAACATTATAAATACTTCTTTTTTTAATTTTTTTTTAATTATCATTATTATTTTTTTATATATAAGTGATCACATAATCTCTGTTCTCAGCTGCATAGGGAACTCAGAGACATGAGGACATGGGGGGAGGAAAAGCAGCAGTACACTGATCTTCCCAGTAAATGGTTGTACGGGGGGGGGGGCATGTCAGCAGACTTCTAACCATTGGAGGACAGGCAGACTGCATTGCCACCTGCCTGAAAAAAAGCCTCAATGATTACAGAGGTAAAATTATTGCTGTCTTTTATATCTGCCCAGAGGTTATAAGGAAAGTCCCTACCTCCCAAAGATATTAGCCCAGCAGAGTAGGCACACAGTTTGGTATCATGATGAGCAGTAGGGATGAGCTTCGTGTTCGAGTCGAACCCATGTTCGACTCGAACATCGGCTGTTCGATCGTTCGCCGAATTGCGAACGTTATGGGCCGTTCGCGCTAAATTCCTGTGGCGCGTCACGGCCCATAATTCACTGCGGCATCGCAGTGCATTGCTGGCTGATGATTGGCCAAGCATGCACTATGACCCGCATGCTTGGCCAATCACAGCGCCGTCAGTAGAGAGAGCTGTAATTGGCCAAAGCCAGGGTGGCTTTGGCCAATTATGGCTCAGGGGATTTAGTACACACCCCACACTATATAAGGCCGCCTGCACGGCGGCCCTGTGTAGTGTGTGTTCCGGTGTGCTGAGAGATAGAGAGAGAGAGAGACAGTGTCATTTGATTTGAGTTAGATAGATTAGGCAGAACAGTCAGTCAGTTAGCTGCACTTACAGTGTATTGTGTATATATATGCATCCCAGGTGTTGCATATATATATATACACTGTATTCAGTTTAGCTAGATCCGTTCCTGTTATCTTCTATCTAGACTATTTATATTTAATGCAGTGCGTCCTGCTCACAGTGTTCAGCTAGATCCATTCCTGTTATCTTCTAGACTATTTACATTTAGTGCAGTGCGTCCTGCTCACAGTGTTCAGCTAGATCCGTTCCTGTTATCTTCTAGACTATTTACATTTAGTGCAGTGCGTCCTGCTCACAGTGTTCAGCTAGATCCGTTCCTGTTAAATTCCTACTGACAGGCAGGCTTGTCTGGTTACAGTATATAAAGCTACCTGAAGAAAATTACAGGTGTTCTATTTGATCCTATTAGTACCACGGTCAGGCAGCTAGACTATTTACATTTAGTACAGTGCGTCCTGCTCACAGTGTTCAGCTAGATCCGTTCCTGTTATCTTCCTACTGACAGGCAGGCTTGTCTGGTTACAGTATATAAAGCTACCTGAAGAAAATTACAGGTGTTCTATTTGATCCTATTAGTACCACGGTCAGGCAGCTAGACTATTTACATTTAGTACAGTGCGTCCTGCTCACAGTGTACAGCTAGATCCGTTCCTGTTATCTTCCTACTGACAGGCAGGCTTGTCTGGTTACAGTATATAAAGCTACCTGAAGAAAATTACAGGTGTTCTATTTGATCCTATTAGTACCACGGTCAGGCAGCTAGACTATTTACATTTAGTACAGTGCGTCCTGCTCACAGTGTTCAGCTAGATCCGTTCCTGTTATCTTCCTACTGACAGGCAGGCTTGTCTGGTTACAGTATATAAAGCTACTTGAAGAAAATTACAGGTGTTCTATTTGATCCTATTAGTACCACGGTCAGGCAGCTAGACTATTTACATTTAGTACAGTGCGTCCTGCTCACAGTGTTCAGCTAGATCCGTTCCTGTTATCTTCCTACTGACAGGCAGGCTTGTCTGGTTACAGTATATAAAGCTACCTGAAGAAAATTACAGGTGTTCTATTTGATCCTATTAGTACCACGGTCAGGCAGCTAGACTATTTACATTTAGTACAGTGCGTCCTGCTCACAGTGTTCAGCTAGATCCGTTCCTGTTATCTTCCTACTGACAGGCAGGCTTGTCTGGTTACAGTATATAAAGCTACTTGAAGAAAATTACAGGTGTTCTATCCCAGCTTAGTGCAGCTACAGGCCATTAGTATGTCTGGAAGGCCAAGAAGGAGAGGCAGACAGTCACAAGCCAATAAGAGAGGGCAAGCAGGCTCTGTGTCTAGTGCTGGTCGTGGAGACGGTGCATCCTCATCAGCACGTGGCCATGGGACATGCTTGGCCTTTTTTTCGGCAGCTGGCCGTGTTGAGCCGCAACATGCGGAAGACTTGGTCGAGTGGATGACCAAGCCGTCCTCATCCTCCTCATCCTCTCTCACCCATGCCCAGGGTGCTTTGTCTGGCAAAGCAGCGGCCTCTTCCCTCAGCTCAATGTCATCAGTGACTCCTTCCCTAGCTCCACCATGTCCTCATGAGGATTCCCTCGAACTGTTTGACCACAGTGTTGGGTACATGCTCCAGGAGGATGCCCAGCGTTTGGAAGGCTCTGATGACGATACTGAGCTCGATGAAGGCAGTAACATGAGCACGGACAGAGGGGGTGCCCAAGAAGGACAGCAATCTGGCAGTCATGCTCCCCCTGCTGCAGCATACTGCCAGGTTTGCTCCAGTGATGAGGAGGGAGGGGATGATGAGGTCACTGACTCAACGTGGGTGCCTGATAGGAGAGAGGAGGAGGAGGAGGAGGAGGAGGAGGAGGAGGAGGAGGAGGCGGCGGCACATCACCAACGAGGCAGGATGCCCTCCAGGGGCCAGCCTAAGGGCAGCACATTGACTGCATCACACCCCAAAGCTCCACATGTGCAGGGCACTGCAGTCTCTGCGCGTTATTCAAAAAGTTCTTTGGTGTGGGCCTTTTTTGAGACGAGTGCATCAGATCGCACCGCTGCTATTTGCAACATATGTCTCAAGCGTATCTCGCGTGGCCAAAACATCTCCCGCTTGGGTACCACATGCTTGACCAGACATATGTTGACCTGCCATGCAGTTCGTTGGCAAGCGTATCTAAAAGACCCACACCAAAGAACAAAGAGGATCTCTCCTTGCTCCTCATCAGCTGAGATTTCCAACCCCACTAGACCTTCAGTCCTCTCTGAGACCTGCAGTGAGAGGAATGAAGGTGTGTCACAGCCAAGTACTTGTGGGCAATCTGCTTTTGGTACACCGACGTCAGATTGTACCAGGCAAATTTCCCTGCCCCAGCTGCTGCACCGCCGAAAGAAGTTTGCTCCCAGCCATCCACATGCCCAGCGGTTGAATGCTAGCTTGGCAAAATTGCTAGCACTTCAACTGCTGCCTTTTCAGTTGGTAGACTCTGCCCCCTTCCGTGAGTTTGTGGAATGTGCGGTTCCTCAGTGGCAGGTACCCAAACGCCACTTTTTCTCACGGAAGGCGATTCCGGCTCTCTACCGGCATGTGGAAGGCAATGTCCATGCCTCGCTGGACAGGGCGGTCAGCGGTAAGGTGCATATTACCGCTGACTCATGGTCCAGCAGGCATGGACAGGGACGTTACCTAAGTTTCACGGCGCATTGGGTGACTCTGCTGGCAGCTGGGAAGGATGCAGGACAAGGTGCAGTAGTGTTGGAGGTTGTTCCACCACCACGCCTCCAAAATGCTGATTGTGACACACCTCTCTCCTCCACCCCCTCCTCTTCTTCTTCCTCCATGGCCTCTTCCTCGGAACCAGCGGTGCTCCGTAGGCGTTCAAGGGGCTACGCAAGTACGCAGGCCAAAAGATGCCATGCGGTGCTTGAGCTGGTGTGCTTGGGGGACAGGAGCCACACTGGGGCAGAGGTTTTGTCAGCTCTGCAGGGGCAGGTTCAGAGGTGGTTGACGCCACGCCAACTTAAGGCAGGAATGGTGGTTTGCGACAATGGCACCAACCTCCTCTCTGCCCTCCGACAGGGACAAATGACCCATGTGCCCTGTTTGGCTCACGTCCTTAACTTGGTGGTGCAGCGGTTCTTGGGCAGGTACCCGGGCTTACAGGATGTCCTGAGGCAGGCCAGGAAAGTCTGTGTGCATTTCCGCCGGTCATATAATGCCAGTGCTCGGCTGACGGACCTCCAAAAGGAGTTTAACCTGCCCAAGAACCGCCTAATCTGTGACATGCCCACCAGGTGGAACTCAACGTTGGCCATGCTGCAGCGGCTGCACACGCAGCAGAGGGCCATCAATGAGTACCTGTGCGACTATGGCACCAGGACAGGGTCAGGGGAGCTTGGTTTTTTTTCCCCACGCCAGTGGGCCATGATCAGGGATGCATGCACTGTCCTGTCACCATTCGAGGAGGCCACGAGGATGGTGAGCAGTGACAGTGCATGCATCAGTGACACTGTCCCCCTTGTCCACCTGTTGGAGCACACGCTGCGTGGAATAATGGACAGGGCACTTGAGGCAGAACAGAGGCAGGAAGAGGAGGACTTCCTTAGCTCTCAAGGCCCCCTTTATCCAGACAGTGTTCCTGCGTGCCCGCCGATCACACAGGAAGAGGACGAGGAGGAAGAGGAGGAGGAGGAAGATTGTGTCAGTATGGAGGTGGAGCCTGGCACTCAGCATCAGCAGCAGTCTTTAAGGGATCAGTCCCAAGAAACACATGGACTTGTACGTGGCTGGGAGGAGGTGGCTGCGGACCATGTCGTTCTTAGTGACCCAGAGGACTCCGGACCGAATGCCTCAGCAAACCTACGCTGCATGGCCTCCCTGATCCTGCAAAGCCTGCGTAAGGATCCTCGTATTCGTGGTATCAAGGAGAAGGACCAATACTGGCTGGCAACCCTCCTTGATCCACGTTACAAGGGTAAGGTTGCGGACCTTATCTTGCCATCGCAGAGGGAGCAGAGGATGAAACATCTTCGGGAGGCCTTGCAGAAAGGTCTGTGCAACGCGTTCCCAGAGACTGGGAGGTTACAAACTCCTGTTTCTGGACAACGTGTTGCTGAGGCTTCGGTCAGTCAAAGAAGGAGCGGTGGAGAAGGTGGCCGTCTGACCGATGCGTTCAGACAATTTTTTGGTCCGCAGCCCCAAGGTATGATCGGTTCCAGCAACCATCGCCAGCGTCTGTTTTACATGGTGCAGGAATACCTAGGGGCAAGATCAGACTTGGACACCTTTCCCACCGAAAATCCTCTGGGTTACTGGGTCTTGAGGATGGATCACTGGCCAGAGCTTGCACAGTATGCAATTGAGCTACTGGCCTGTCCTGCATCCAGCGTTCTTTCGGAACGCACATTCAGTGCTGCTGGAGGCGTGGTAACCGATCACAGGGTGCGTCTGTCCACCGACTCGGTCGATCGGCTGACCTTCATAAAAATGAATGAGTCTTGGATCACCACCAGCTACCAAGCACCTGATGCTGATGTAACCGAATAATTTTTTTTGAAATCTCAGATCCCTTCAAAGACTGCCTATGCTGATGCTGAGTGACTATCCCTGAGTAATTATCCTCTTCCTCCTCAATCATCACGCTGATAGCTTGTAAGAACATTTTTGGTTCTGGGCGCCACCACCAGTGCCTAAGGCACAATTTTTCAGCCCCTGTTTAACAGGGGCGTGTAATTGCAATTTTTGATGTAATACTTTGCAGCAGGGCTCGTTCCTGCATTCCAGCTAGAGTGTCTGTGAGGGGTTGCAGTGTTGTGGCACCAGCACCAGTGCCTAAGGCCCAATTTTTCTGCCCCTGTCTAACAGGGGCGTGTAATTACAATTTTTGATGCAATACTTTGCAGCAGGGCTCGTTCCTGCGTTCCAACTAGAGTGTCTGTGAGGGGTTGCAGTGTTGTGGCACCAGCACCAGTGCCTAAGGCCCAATTTTTCTGCCCCTGTCTAACAGGGGCGTGTAATTACAATTTTTGATGCAATACTTTGCAGCAGGGCTCGTTCCTGCGTTCCAACTAGAGTGTCTGTGAGGGGTTGCAGTGTTGTGGCACCAGCACCAGTGCCTAAGGCCCAATTTTTCTGCCCCTGTCTAACAGGGGCGTGTAATTACAATTTTTGATGCAATACTTTGCAGCAGGGCTCGTTCCTGCGTTCCAACTAGAGTGTCTGTGAGGGGTTGCAGTGTTGTGGCACCAGCACCAGTGCCTAAGGCCCAATTTTTCTGCCCCTGTCTAACAGGGGCGTGTAATTACAATTTTTGAAGCAATACTTTGCAGCAGGGCTCGTTCCTGCGTTCCAACTAGAGTGTCTGTGAGGGGTTGCAGTGTTGTGGCATCAGCACCAGTGCCTAAGGCCTAATTTTTCAGCTCCTGTTCAACAGGGGCATGTAATTACAATTCTTGATCTAATATTTCACAGCAGGGCCCTGTGAGGGCTTACAGTGTTGTGGCCACAGCAACACCTAAGGCCCAAATTTCTGCTGAGTATATAGGGCAGGACCCTACTTTCAAACATCTAACTTACAAACGACTCCTACTTGCAAACGGAAGGAGACAACAGGAAGTGAGATGAAATCTACCCCTAGGAAGGGAAATTCTTTCCTGTAAGAGTTAATATGGGAAAACAATTTCTCCTTTCCACTGATGCTTTCCAATCCTTGTTCCACAAAAAAACCCAAATTTTCAAAAAACATTTTTCATTGGGACAAAAAAGTGAGGTGAAATCTTCTGAAGAGGAGGAAAGACAGCAAAACAAATGTCACAGGGGTGATAACCCTTCCCTATGTTTTCCAAAAAGCTTAGAAAAGATTTTTTGGCTGGAGCTAAACACGTTAAAAATGTTCAAAATTACAAACAGATTCTACTTAACAACAAACCTACAGTCCCTGTCTTGTTTGCACCGCCTGTATACTGCTGTTCAGAGTATATAGGGCCTGGTGGCCCCACACCTTTCCTTATTTTAATTTGGGTGCGGGGTTCCCCTTAATATCCATACAAGACCCAAAGGGCCTGGTAATGGACTGGGGGGTACCCATGCCGTTTGTCTCACTGATTTTCATCCATATTGCCATGACCCGACATGACATTAAACCCGCAAGCAGTTTTAAATGAGATTTTTTCCTTTAAAAATGACATTTGGTGCAGGGACTGTTCTAAACATGGGAAACACGCGTCACTTTACAGGCATACTATAGACACCCCCCAGGTACGATATTTAAAGGAATATTTCACTTTTTTTTTTTTTTACTTTAAGCATCATTAAAATCACTGCTCCCGAAAAAACGGCCGTTTTTAAAAGTTTTTTTTGCATTGATACATGTCCCCTGGGGTAGGACCCGGGTCTCCAAACCCTTTTTAGGACAATACCATGCAAATTAGCCTTTAAAATGAGCACTTTTGATTTCGAACGTTCGAGTCCCATAGACGTCAATGGGGTTCTAACGTTCGTGCGAACTTTCGGTCCGTTCGCGGGTTCTGGTGCGAACCGAACCGGGGGGTGTTCGGCTCATCCCTAATGAGCAGGTGGCCTCTCATACCAGCCTTTTAGTATTTGTAGTACAGGATGGACACCAGGTTCTTGTGTACCATCAGTGCTCCCAGAAGCGGTGCAGTTTTTAAAGAAGTGTAAATTATTGAAGCTCTCAATACATTGACATAAGAGTAACCTTTTGCCTTTTGTTGCCATCCATTGGAAAAAATAATAGGTCATTATTTCGTAGTAGTTTTATTGTGGAAGAGAGATTGTGCAGATATGATGTGCTTTGGTCGGCAGGCAGACATCACAAGAGATCCCTCCCAGGAATAATAAACTCTTTAATAACGGTAACATTTGCAACCAGAACCAAGAGCAAAGTGATTACATTCTTCATAAAATATAAGAGCTCATTTGATCTTAAGTCCTCAAGTGACACATTATGAATTCAGATATTGCGGCCATAACATTTCGTTCAGGACCTTTCTTAATAGGAACATACAATAACAGTAAAATTGTCTGGAGAGGAAGAGAGTGGAATTTGTCGGTAGGAACTATGGAGTGTTTCTGCTAGTACATTTGCCATTACTTCTACTCTATGTAAAACTTAGGGACTATTATATGAGGTCCTTTGTTACTTGAAAGGACTACTTGTATGTTATATGAGCATTATGTGTGTAGCACCCTCTAGCTAGTGTGCTAGATGTAAATAAGTTTAGTTGTTGGTGTGGGAAAATTTATGGTTGGCTCGGGGCCAAGCCTGAGCTGGAAACCTGGGCCAGGGTTTATTGATTAAGGGCTGGATGACTCATCCTGACAGCTCTTCTGGTGCCTCCCCCTGTTTACTGGAACATTGAAGAATGTTCTAGACATAGTGGGTGGAAGCTAGGAGGGGCTGTCAGGAATATTTATGAGGACCTCAGCCAATCCCCAGTAGAGGGCTGGCAGGGGGCAGTCCACCTCATAAATGAGAGTCATGCCAGCAGGGGCAGTCGGGTGGAAGATTGAGATGGAGTGCCCTTGAGGGTGCCCCCTAGTCTGGGGGGTGACCTCGGGCCTGGGGCTCAGGTGCCGTTAAGACTCCTTCCAAAACACATGGAGGGTACCCTTCCTTGAGTCACGGGAGCAAGTGAGAGGACAGCGGGAGCAGGTCAGCACTTCTGGGAGATTTCCTGAGGAAGAGTCAGCCGAGCAGGCTGGTGAGTTTCAGTCTGGAGGGCTATGTATAATTAGCCTGGAGGGCTAGCGAGAGGGGCAGCTGCAGGCAGGAGTGCTGGCAGGGCTTGAAGAGGTGGTGCTGGGATCAGTGACCACACAGAGAAAGTGCTGGAAAATTGTGAGCTGTCTCACCCAATGTGTTCTTTACATATAGGGGCTGCGAGACCCTGACTGTATTGGGTATTACAGTTACTAGTACTAGTAACTAGTACTAGTACCAATTACTACAGGGTGACATAGCCGGGTTCTGCAAGCAAGTGTGTGCTGGAGGAAGAAATGGAGTTTTATATAGACTGTATACACAGTATTTCACAAAAGTGAGTACACCCCTCACATTTTTATAAATATTTTATTATATCTTTTCATGTGACAACACTGAAGAAATTACACTTTGCTACAATGTAAAGTAGTGAGTGTACAGCTTGTATAACAGTGTAAATTTGCTGTCCCCTCAAAATAACTCAACACACAGCCATTAATGTCTAAACCGCTAGAAACAAAAAGTGAGTACACCCCTAAGTGAAAATGTCCAAATTAGACCCAAAGTGTCAATATTTTGTGTGGCCACCATTATTTTCCAGAACTGCCTTAACACTCTTGGGCGTGGAGTTCACCAGAGCTTCACAGGTTGCCACTGGAGTCCTCTTCCACTCCTCCATGACGACATCATGGAGCTGGTGGATGTTAGAGACCTTGCTCTCCTCCACCTTCCATTTAAGGATGCCCCACAGATGCTCAATGGGGTTTAGGTCTTGGGGCCATGCTTGGCCAGTCCATCACCTTTACCCTCAGCTTCTTTAGCAATGCAGTGGTCATCTTGGAGGTGTGTTTGGGGTCGTTATCATGTTGGAATATTGCCCTGTGCCCCAGTCTCCGAATGGAGGGGATAATGCTCGGCATCAGTATGTCACAGTACATGTTGGCATTCATGGTTCCCTCAATGAACTGTAGCTCGCCAGTGCCGGCAGCACTCATGCAGCCCCAGAACATGACACTCCCACCACCATGCTTGACTGTAGGCAAGACATACTTAATAAGTTTATCTTGGTCTCATCAGACCACAGGACATGGTTCCAGTAATCCATGTCCTTAGTTTGTTTGTCTTCAGCAAACTGTTTGTGGGCTTTCTTGTATATCATCTTTGGAATAGGCTTCCTTCTGGAATGACAGCCATGCAGACCAATTTGATGCAGTGTGTGGCGTATGGTCTGAGCACTGACAGGCTGACCCCCCCACCCCTTCAACCTCTGCAGCAATGTTGGCAGCACTCATACATCTATTTCCCAAAGACAACCTCTGGATATGAAGCTGAGCAAGTGCACTCAACTTCTTTGGTCAACCATGGCAAGGTCTATTCTGAGTCTGTTCTTTTTTTCAGAACCTCAGAGAGTTCTTTGCTATGAGGTGCCATGTTGAACTTCCAGTGACCAGTATGAGAGAGTGAGAGCGATAACACCAAATTTAACACACCTGCTCCCCATTCACACCTGAGACCTTGTAGCACTAACGAGTCACATGACACTGGGGAGGGAAAATGGCTAATTGGGCCTAATTTTGTTGTTTTGTTCACTTTTGTTGCCAGCGGTTAATTTCTTCAGTGTCACATGAAAAGATATAATAAAATATTTACAAAAATGTGAGGGGTGTACTCACTTTTGTGAGATACTGTACATGTATTATGTCATATTCATTCTTTTGTAGATATCTAGCTCTTTTAAACACTCCTGAAGAAGCGGAAGAACCCTGAAACATGTTGAGAAGAACTGGTTAAACTATGTGATTTAGACTTTACCATCCAGTCCACGGTATTAAATAGTACCAGCTTATACTTGCAACAATACAGTTGTGAGAGAGTTTTAATGCCATTTTTGGCATGATGTTGACATATGTTTTTATTCAATTGATGTAATAAAGTAGTTTGATTTTAACCTTATATGTCTTGTAAGTCTTTGGTGGTACCCTGAAAGTCCATATGGCTTCAAATACAAAAACATTCCTCTCCAGATAACAATTTTTGAATGTAGGTACATTTTAAGATTGCAATTATACCATTTACCACACTTCTTTAGGTTCAAACTAGTATCCAAAAAAAGCTCAGCTCATCCCTATTGATAACAAAGCTTAGATTTACAATATATCCAGGTGGGTCATTTGAATCCAATTACTGCAATAGCTGATATATTCTAAGAGGTGGCAAAATTATCTTTAGTATGTTTATTTGATAAGAATATTGGACAGCTCTATTAAATTTGGAGAAGCTTCTTGGTACACCCCCCCCCCCCCCTTCACATAGGAACAGAGCAAAAACTATCAATCATGGGCTGTGTGCTGAAACTCCCTACCCTGTCACCTTGTTTCTTTTGGTGTCAGAAAAAATTGCTCTGGATAGAGACAAGTACACACTGCAGAAGGATATGCTTTGTTCCTATTTTATGTCTGAGGTTTACAACCACTTGTGAACTAAAGCGCTGATATGGTGTGTGGTGAATTACTATAGGAAATACCTAAATAATCAAGCCGCAACTATTGTGAAAGTGTTCTGACACCTCTATAGTAAATAATATAAAAGCAATTAATGGTGCGCTAAAAATTAACTCCCAATAATAACACAAACCCCAAATATAGAGTGATAAACAAGTGATATGCATATATAGTGCTAAGTGATATAGACAAATGTCAAGGAGACAGCAAAAGGCACATCAGTAAACCCTCAATAATAACTGTGATCAATCACCAGAGTAAAGGCGTAATACAGCCCTCTGAGGTGTATGTGCATAAAGCCAAAGTCCATGAAAGTACCAAAATGTAACAAAAACAAAGGAAATAACAAAACAATTCCGGAGTGTTTATTCAATCACTGCCAGCGCTCTACACAGTAGGATCCTACTCTGCTCCTTCTCCACGCTATTTCTCTTAATTCCTACAGTGAGATGTTTCATTCATGCAATCAAAGAAAAACATCATTGCGCAATGATCAGCAAAATTATATCCACAGCATCAAAAGCTTAGGTGGATCCACTCACATATACTTCTAAAGTAAACAGCGCAAATTAATAGTCAGATGCTCACCGCAATTTCCTCTCCTCACACCGCATTCAATGTGTAACGAAAGGGCACATGAGATGTCGTCACTGGCTCCTCCGGACGCGTTGCGTCACTTGATAAAGTCATGTGACATGTGACGCAACGCATCGGGAGGAGCCAGTGACGACATCTGATGGGCCCTTTCGTTACACATTGTATGCGGTGCGAGGAGAGGAAATCACATTTTTTTTCTTAGTCCAAATGGGAGCAAATAAAAGAAGTGCATTGTGAGGGTTTACATTTACTTTAAAGGATAAGTTCACCTTTGGGAACATGTTACATGTTCTACCCGTTTTTAGGGTGCAGCCTGTAACATGTCCCCACTGCTGCAGCTTCTCCTTACTACTCTCTCTCTATCTGTGACAGCAGTATGGGGAGAAGTTCCCCATAGTAGCTATCACTTTTTGAAAACACCACGGAGCTCCAACCACATGGTGCTCTGTGTATAAATTAGCTACAAGTTCTGAGTCTGACATCCATTGCGGCTCTTGGCTTTTAGTTCTCAATGAACTACCATGGCGCTCTTGAACCCCGTGGTACTTAATTGCATCTTCCTGTCAGTGTGAACCTACCTGGCCGTATGATGCATGGGGCAGACAGCTTATACTAACAGTCTGCAGGAGACCTGCATGGCATCAGGGATCTGCTGATCGCTGGTGCAACACATTCCAGGCTAAAAAAGAAAAAAAAAATTGTAAATGCACATTTTTTACCTGCAAAAAAAATGTACATTTATTTACTTATTTTTTAATGTGAACTTTAAATGCAATTTTTTAATTTTTGACCAGATCATATCTTTAAAAACAGTAGGAACTTACATGAATCTTTCCATTCATTTTTAAGCCAGTACTTAAAAAATCATACCTGGAATGTCACAAGGTTATGGGTAGTACAGGCTATTTTTTCCCATGTAACTTTTCTATGCAAGGCTAAGCTGTACAATTGCTTAAATTGACAGCAGTGACAGATGTCCCTTGTGCTCCGGTTACATTATAGCTATAACAAGTATAATAATGTAGTACAATTTTACATATCTGTACTAATAAATAAATAAAATGTTATAAAATGTTATGGAAAGCAGTAATATCCAGGAATATCCTCATTCAGGAGTCAAACTGAGAGCAGAGTGACAGAGTTAACTGAGTCCATGGCACACGTACAGTAAATCACTGGGATATAAATGACAGCACAGCCGGGAAAATGTTTGTTAAGCAATAAAGCTGGCACCCATGCAACAGCATGCAGAAGCCGGGCTGCGGTGTGGAATATATCACATCGATGGCTTCAATAGAAGATGCTGAAGACCAGGAGACATTGAGGAAACATAACCAGAGAATAGACGGAACCATGGGGAATATTGGATGTCTTCTTGAATTCTCATTAACATCTCCAAAAAAACTAAAGTGAAAAAGCTTTTACATATTCTTCCTACAGTAAAAAAATTAGCTTAATACTGCACGCTGAGCTATAGACAGTCACAGAAAGAGGGAACAATAGAAAGATAGATAGATAGATAGATAGATAGATAGATAGATAGATAGATAGATAGATAGATAGATAGATAGATAGATAGATAGATAGACCAACCTCTATATAGTTTATGAACAAAATAACTGAACTGTTCCTATAACAGAGCCCTTGGACACCTCACTTACAACATTTAGAAGATGCGCTATTTATCACCACCCTCTGGACGCCCTCCTGTAACCAGTTTTCTATCCAGATACAAACATTGTTGTCAATGCCAGCAGACCTTAATATGTAATATAAGCATTTGTGGGGAACTGTATCGAATGGCGAAATCCAGATACACCACGTCCACAGGCCTTGCTCTTTCCAGATTACAGCTTACTTCCTAGAATGCTAACGGGTTGGTCTAGCAAGAACAATCCTTCACGAATCCATGCTGATTACTACTAATTATACCCTTTTCATCAGAAAATTCCTAGATATGACCCCTTATCATTCCCTCCAATATTTTACATACTAGTGATGTTAGGCTGACTAGTCTGCAGTTTTCTGGTACATAACTGTGCCCTTTTTGAATATTGGCACTATGATAGATAGATAGATAGATAGATAGATAGATAGATAGATAGATAGATAGATAGATAGATAGATAGATAGATAGATAGATAGATACAGTGCCTTGAAAAAGTATATATACCCCTAGAAATTTTCCACATTTTGTCATGTTACAACCATAAAAATAAATGTATTTTATGGGATTTTATGTGATAGACCAACACAAAGTGGCACATACATTTGAAGCGGGAGGAATCAATACTTTGTAGAACCCCCTTTCGCTGCAATTACAGCTGCAAGTCTTTTTGGGGATGTCTCTACCAGCTTTGCACATCTAGAGAGTGACATTTGTTTCCATTCTTTTTTGCAAAATAGCTCAAGCTCTGTCAGATTGGATTGAGAGCGTCTGTGAACAGCAATTTGCAAGTCTTGCCACAGATTCTCAATTGAATTTAGGTCTGGACTTTGACTGGGCCATTCTAACACATGCAAATGCTTTGATCTAAACCATTCCATTGTAGTTCTGGCTGTATGTTTAGGGTTGTTGTCCTACTGGAAGGTGAACCTCCGCCCCACTCTCAAGTCTTTTGCAGACTCTAAGGTTTTCTTCCAAGATTTCCCCATATTTGGCCATCCATCTTCCCATCAGCTCTGTCCAGCTTCCCTGTGCCTGCTAAAGAAAAGCATCCCCACAACATGATGCTGCCACCACCATGTTTCACGGTGGGGATGGTGTGTTCAGGGTGATGTACAGTGTTAGTTTTCTGCCACACATAGCATTTTGCTTTTAGGCCAAAAAGTCCAATTTTGGTCTCATCTGACAAGAGCACCTTCTTCCACATGTTTGCTGTGTCCCCCACATGGCTTCTCACAAACTGCAAATGGGACTTCTTATGGCTTTCTTTCAACAATAGCTTTCTTCTGGTCACTCTTCCATAAAGATCAGATTTGTGGAGTGCACGACTAATAGTTGTCCTGTGGACAGATTCTCAACTGAGCTGTGGATTTCTGCAGCTCCTCCAGAGTTACCATGGGCCTGGCTATTTCTCTGATTATTGCTCTCCTGGCCCCGCCTGTCAGTTTAGGTGGGCAGCCACGTCTTGGTAGGTTTGCAGTTGTGCCATAATCTTATCATTTTCAGGATGATAGACTGAACAGTGCTCCATGAGATGTTCAAACCTTGGGATATTTTTTTTATAACCTAACCCTGCTTTAAACTTATCCATGACTTTATCCCTGACCTGTCTGATGTGTTCCTTGGCCTTCATGATGCAGTTTGTTCACTAAGGTTCTCTAACAAACCTCTGAGGGCTTCACAGAACAGCTGTATTAATAGGGAGGTTAAATTACACACAGGTGGACTCTATTTATTAATTAAGTTCTGAAGGCATCTGGTTCCACTAGATTTTAGTTAGGGGTATCTGAGTAAAGGGGGCTGAATACAAATACATGCCACACTTTTCACATATTTATTTGTAAAAAGTTTGAAAACCATTTATCATTTTCCTTCCACTTCACAATTATGTGCTACTTTGTGTTGGTCTATCACATAAAAGCCCAATAAAATACATTTACGTTTTTGGTTGTAACTTGACAAAAGGCACTGTAATAGACATATGATAGATAGATAGATAGATAGATAGATAGATAGATAGATAGATAGATAGATAGATAGATAGATAGATAGATAGATAGATAGATAGATACAGTGCCTTGAAAAAGTATATATACCCCTAGAAATTTTCCACATTTTGTCATGTTACAACCATAAAAATAAATGTATTTTATGGGATTTTATGTGATAGACCAACACAAAGTGGCACATACATTTGAAGCGGGAGGAATCAATACTTTGTAGAACCCCCTTTCGCTGCAATTACAGCTGCAAGTCTTTTTGGGGATGTCTCTACCAGCTTTGCACATCTAGAGAGTGACATTTGTTTCCATTCTTTTTTGCAAAATAGCTCAAGCTCTGTCAGATTGGATTGAGAGCGTCTGTGAACAGCAATTTGCAAGTCTTGCCACAGATTCTCAATTGAATTTAGGTCTGGACTTTGACTGGGCCATTCTAACACATGCAAATGCTTTGATCTAAACCATTCCATTGTAGTTCTGGCTGTATGTTTAGGGTTGTTGTCCTACTGGAAGGTGAACCTCCGCCCCACTCTCAAGTCTTTTGCAGACTCTAAGGTTTTCTTCCAAGATTTCCCCATATTTGGCCATCCATCTTCCCATCAGCTCTGTCCAGCTTCCCTGTGCCTGCTAAAGAAAAGCATCCCCACAACATGATGCTGCCACCACCATGTTTCACGGTGGGGATGGTGTGTTCAGGGTGATGTACAGTGTTAGTTTTCTGCCACACATAGCATTTTGCTTTTAGGCCAAAAAGTCCAATTTTGGTCTCATCTGACAAGAGCACCTTCTTCCACATGTTTGCTGTGTCCCCCACATGGCTTCTCACAAACTGCAAATGGGACTTCTTATGGCTTTCTTTCAACAATAGCTTTCTTCTGGTCACTCTTCCATAAAGATCAGATTTGTGGAGTGCACGACTAATAGTTGTCCTGTGGACAGATTCTCAACTGAGCTGTGGATTTCTGCAGCTCCTCCAGAGTTACCATGGGCCTGGCTATTTCTCTGATTATTGCTCTCCTGGCCCCGCCTGTCAGTTTAGGTGGGCAGCCACGTCTTGGTAGGTTTGCAGTTGTGCCATAATCTTATCATTTTCAGGATGATAGACTGAACAGTGCTCCATGAGATGTTCAAACCTTGGGATATTTTTTTTATAACCTAACCCTGCTTTAAACTTATCCATGACTTTATCCCTGACCTGTCTGATGTGTTCCTTGGCCTTCATGATGCAGTTTGTTCACTAAGGTTCTCTAACAAACCTCTGAGGGCTTCACAGAACAGCTGTATTAATAGGGAGATTAAATTACACACAGGTGGACTCTATTTATTAATTAAGTTCTGAAGGCATCTGGTTCCACTAGATTTTAGTTAGGGGTATCTGAGTAAAGGGGGCTGAATACAAATACATGCCACACTTTTCACATATTTATTTGTAAAAAGTTTGAAAACCATTTATCATTTTCCTTCCACTTCACAATTATGTGCTACTTTGTGTTGGTCTATCACATAAAAGCCCAATAAAATACATTTACGTTTTTGGTTGTAACTTGACAAAAGGCACTGTAATAGACATATGATAGATAGATAGATAGATAGATAGATAGATAGATAGATAGATAGATAGATAGATAGATAGATAGATAGATAGATAGATAGATAGATTAAATGCCTTTACAAACCCAGAACTTACCATTTAAAAGTAACAGTCCTCACTGTGCTGTGCATAGCCTGAGCAGAGCTGTGGGAAGGGTCCAGCAGGCCCCACCTACTGCAACCTACCTGCAGAAAACTACAGAAGGGGGCGGAGAAAAGCCCAGTCTCCCTGCACAAGGAGAGAGAGCAACAGTGACCGATCTTTATTGCATGTAGATACGGAAGAAATACAGTCAGGTCCATAAATATTGGGACATCGACACAATTATAATCTTTTTGGCTCTATACACCACCACAATGGATTTGAAATGAAACAAACAAGATGTGCTTTAACGGCAGACTTTCAGCTTTAATTTGAGGGTATTTACATTCAAATCAGGTGAACGGTGTAAGAATTACAACAGTTTGTATATGTGCCTTCCACTTTTTAAAAGGGACCAAAAGTAATGGGACAGATGAACAATCATCCATGAAACTTTCACTTTTTAATACTTGGTTGCAAATCCTTTGCAGTCAATTACAGCCTGAAGTCTGGAACGCATAGACATCACCAGACGCTGGGTTTCATTCCTGGTGATGCTCTGCCAGGCCTCTACTGCAACTGTCTTCAGTTCCTGCTTGTTCTTGGGGCATTTTTCCTTCAGTTTTGTCTTCAGCAGGTGAAATGCATGCTCAATCGGATTCAGGTCAGGTAATTGACTTGGCCATTGCATAACATTCCCCTTATTTCCCTTAAAAATCTCTTTGGTTGCTTTCGCAGTATGCTTTGGGTCATTGTCCATCTGCACTGTGAAGCGCCGTCCAATGAGTTCTGAAGCATTTTGCTGAATATGAGCAGATAATATTGCCCAAAAAAACTTCAGAACTCATCCTGCTGCTTTTGTCAGCAGTCACATCATCAATAAATACAAGAGAACCAGTTCCATTGGCAGCCATATATGCCCACGCCAAGACACTACCACCACCATGCTTCACTGATGAGGTGGTATGCTTTGGATCATGAGCAGTTCCTTTCCTTCTCCATACTTTTCTCTTCCCATCACTCTGGTACAAGTTGATATTGGTCTCATCTGTCCATAGGATGTTGTTCCAGAACTTTGAAGGCTTTTTTAGATGTTATTTGGTAAACTCTAATCCTGCCTTCCTGTTTTTGAGGCTCACCAATGGTTTACATCTTGTGGTGAACCCTCTGTATTCACTCTGGTGAAGTCTTCTCTTGATTGTTGACTTTGACACACATACACCTACCTCCTGGAGAGTGTTCTTGATCTGGCCAACTGTTGTGAAGGGTGTTTTCTTCACCAGGGAAAGAATTCTTCGGTCATCCACCACAGTTGTTTTCCATGGTCTTCCGGGTCTTTTGGTGTTGCTGAGCTCACCAGTGCGTTCTTTCTTTTTAAGGATGTTCCAAACAGTTGATTTGGCCACACCTAATATTTTGCTATCTCTCTGATGGGTTTGTTTTGTTTTTTCAGCCTAATGATGGCTTGCTTCACTGATAGTGACAGCTCTTTGGATCTCATATTGAGAGTTGACAGCAACAGATTCCAAATGCAAATAGCACACTTGAAATTAACTCTGGACCTTTTATCTGCTCCTTGTAAATGGGATAATGAGGGAATAACACACACCTGGCCATGGAAAAGCTGAGCAGCCAATTGTCCCATTACTTTTGGTCCCTTAAAAAGTGGGAGACGCATATACAAACTGTTGCAATTCCTACACCATTCACATGATTTAGATGTAAATACCCTCAAATTAAAGCTGAAAGTCTGCAGTTAAAGCAAATCTTGTTCGTTTCATTTTAAATCCATTGTGGTGGTGTAAAGAGTCAAAAAGATTAGAATTGTGTCGATGTCCCAATATTTATAGACCTGACTGTATACAAAGCACACCAACATGCAAATACGAATAAACACATAGACAATATTTGCTTCCCTCGGAGACCAGTTGTAAAATAAAATCATTCTTCTCACTTTTTTTCATGTCAGCGCTGCTGATCATCTGCAGCCTCTTTGCAGCCTTTTCCTGTCTACATGCATTCCAGGGATGGCTATGTGGCATTTCTCGGGCTGAATTTCCTGATGGACCATGACTGCTTAAAGAGAAGCTCCAGGCTCCTTCAGAAAAAAATGTAAAGTCAGCAGCTACAAATACTGTAGCTGCTGACTTTTAATATTAAGACACTTACCTGTCCTGGATTTCTTCAATTGGCTCTCAGGTGCCGCCGCCACCATTTTTTGTAAGGGAAACCAGCAGTGAAACCTTGCGGCTTCACAGCCGGGTTTCCTGCTGAGCATGCGCGAAGCTTGCTATGCTTTGTGAATGGCCCGGAGCAGGGGAGGGGGAGCAAACTACCAGGTGACTTTGCTGCGTAAGTTCACACACCTGTACAGGCTCATTACAAACAACAGGCTGCTTTTAGATCAGTAAGAAAAAAAATGCTTGAATGCCTAAAAGCGTGGCGTATTTAGGCATCTGTGTGCAAAAGCCCTAACAGACCGACAATACATTTGTGGACAGTTGGCAAACCTGATGCTGTTGCAAAGAGATACAAGAAGATGGTTGGGATAATCATTGCACACATGTTCACCTAATACTCAAATATTAGTATAGCCTGGGCAGAACCCTGGATTATATTCCATTTCAGTGCGGCTCATCACAGCCTTGGTAAAGTCAGAGAGATGGTCCTGAGCTCACCTTGCCAGTAATTAGTGCTTTAATATCCAAGCGATAACATTTGCTTGACTCTCCAACCTTTTATCCTTATCATCCCGGGAAGACTTCACCCTACTTGTGAGCCGTGTGATATTTCTCACAGACCTTTATAAAACTGATTGCTCATACCCCTAGGGAGCACCGCACAAAGATTCTTGGAGATGTTAAATTTAAACTTCTATACTAACTTTGCCAAGTAATGTTGTGAGTAACTGACAGTATAATCTATATAAAGGAATATTCATTTTAACCCATCCACTCCCTAGTGTCTGAACGCCACTGTTCCGATATTCATCTCTTCTAGATTTTGTATCACTTATGTCACTATATACGTAAAAAGATTCAAGCCTATGAATGTTAAAAGTTAAATTATATTATTTCTTTATTATATAGTTAGTAAGGTTGAATAAAGACACCAGTGCACCCTGAGTGAGTGTCTACAATTGTCCCTATCCCTGTACATTGTGTCTCATTAAGATGCTCATCTATTATATCATTATTTATTTAAGGTACCCATAAAGCTCCGTCAATTTACGCAGCACTCAACACATACAGTGGGGACGGAAAGTATTCAGACCCCCTTAAATTTTTCACTCTTTGTTATATTGCAGCCATTTGCTAAAATCATTTAAGTTCATTTTTTTCCTCATTAATGTGCACACAGCACCCCATATTGACAGAAATACACAGAATTGTTGGCATTTTTTGCAGATTTATTAGAAAAGAAAAACTGAAATATCACATGGTCCTAAGTATTCAGACCCTTTGCTCAGTATTTAGTAGAAGCACCCTTTTGATCTAATACAGCCATGAGTCTTTTTGGGAAGGATGCAACAAGTTTTTCACACCTGGATTTCGGGATCCTCTGCCATTCCTCCTTGCAGATCCTCTCCAGTTCTGTCAGGTTGGATGGTAAACGTTGGTGGACAGTCATTTTTAGGTCTCTCCAGAGATGCTCAATTGGGTTGAATTTAAGGGGGTCTGAATACTTTCCGTCCCCACTGTACATCGGTCCTTACCCTCAAGGAGCCCACAATCCAAGGTCCCCAACTCACATTCATATACTAGGCCAATTTTGGACAGAAGCCAATTAACCTACCAGCATGTCTTTGGAGTACGGGAAGAAACCAGAGCACCCACAGGAAACCCATGCAGGCACAGGGAGAACATGCAAACTCCAGGCAGGTAGTGTCGTGATTGGAATTTGAACCAGCAACCCTTTTTACTGTTAGGTGAGAGTGCTACCCACTACACCACTGTGCCACCCCTAAATTGATATATTGTTGAATCTAGCACACTGATCACAAGAGGAGGTCAAAGCAGATATGTGTGCTTCATACGGTATCCTAAAATGATCATGGTTGAAAATTAAATATTAAGATGCATACAGGGAGCAAAGACTACATTTACAATCAGCAGCATGATAATCTGATGATCCTGAAACACATCTGCTTGTCCTGCTGGAACAGCCAGTCAAGGCTCTCTTCTGTTTCTCACATACAGAATGCTTAGTGTCGAAGAAAATGGCAGAGTTAAGACATCTCCCTGGTTGTCCTGAGGACCACTCGTACTGGGACAGAAAGTGACACATAGTCCAAAATTGTACAATTGTCACAGGAACAGCGGCTGAGGCGAAGTCTTACAATGTGGACACTTGTTCCAGCAAGAACTGTCAAAGAGGGGTTCCCTCTTAGAGTGGGTTCACACCAGTGTGCTGCGGTTTGGGTGCAGTGTGATTTATCCACTACACAACCAAGGTATGACCTAATGGGGCACTATTCAGGGACACCTAAGTCTTGTATACACGATCAGATTGTTGGCCGACAGAGCGTCAGACTTTTGTCTGAATGGTGTGTGCCAGGAAGTTGTCTTGCATACTAACGGCACACAATTGTCGGCCAACAAACACGAATGTAGTGATATACTAAGGGGAATTTCAGCTCTTGAGCGCCACCCTTTGGGCACCTTCTGCTAATGTCGTGTTTGGTGAGCATTGATTCCGAGCATGCATGTTTGTACTTTAGACTTTTGTGTGACGGACTTGTGTACACACGATACGAAAATCTGACAACAGACCGTTGTCAGCCGAAAATTTACTAGCATGCCATCCAACATTTGTTGGCGGAAAGTTGGACAACAATTGTCTGATGGAGCGTACTAACGGTCGGATTTTAGGCAAACTGTCTCTCATCACACAATTCTCTACCAAAAATCCGATCGTGTGTATGAGACTTTAGAGAACTTTGTCAGGGATGCATATAAGGTGTACAGTATCTAAAGAACAGGGCTTACAACAGAAGACTGAAGAGAATTTAGAGAAGATACAATATATGGGTCTAATGAGCAGAGAAGCTGTCCTAAGGAGACTATATTGCCATTGCTAAGGACTACCGAGTTTGTGTCACATGTCAAATCATCCAACCAGACAGGAAATGGGTGACATGGGGTAAAGGATTTTTTGGTAGTGAAGGATTTTTTGGTAGTTATCCTTGGCCACTAGCGAACGGTTCCCTGCATACTGGGACCAATCTCACGGCACAGAGTACCTAGGGACCTTTTGCTTGGAGTCACAGAGAGAGAGAGAGAGAGATGTAGAAGGGGCCACAGAAGGAGAACACGCATGGAGTTATGGAGAACTGTGCCACTGTGTTCCCTGTATTCAATAGTAACATATGGAACACTGTCACTGGGAGTGAGACGACGAGACTGTTGAGTTGGTGGAGACCAGTACAAGCTCCGTGGTACCAGCTTAGAATCGCTGCACACCGGAGGGGAGGTGATCCCTAACAGAAGTTGTTTCCGTTGTTCAGTAATGTCAACAGTGTTAGAAGTATGGACAGGGATTACAAAGTTTTAACTGTGCAAGTTGCCCAGCTCGCTTCTAAGTCTGCAGTGCCGCTTTAATGCTGAATTCATATGACCGCGGCTCCGTATGCTGCATCTTTGCACCTTTCAGAAAACGCACAGTCTAATAAAAATGCGGATACAATCACGCTGCACCTACACTGCAGTGCACTGGTGTAAACCCACTCTCAAGTTGCGGGGATTTGAATGTTCTCTACTAAATCCAAAACAGAAAAAAGTTTGGTTTTAGAAAAACTTTAAGGAGGAAGTAAACCCTGATGGGTTTTACTTCCTCGTTTGCTCCCTGCAAAGCCTGCAAATTAAAAGCATAATGGGCTAGTATGCATTGCATACTAGCCCATTATGTGACACTTACCTGCAACAAATCCATCGCTGTCCCCTGTGCAGGCTGAGTCCATCTTCATTCCTCTTCCTTCCGGGGGCCGCGGACTCCGGCTCTGTGACTGTCCGGAGCTGCGGGACGTCACCCCAGAGCATGTGCGCAGGAGCCGTCAGTAATGGCACACACTGGGGGAAGAAACGGCACGGAGGTTCTTTTTTCACAGCGCATGCGCCGATTACATCATCGGCAAACTACAAGTGAAATATCTCCTAAACGGCACGTGTTAAGGAGATATTTCCTCTACCTATAGGTAAGCTTTATTCTAGGCTTACTTATAGTTAAAAGTCACTAGGGAGGGTTTACAACCACTTTAAGTGCAGGATTACATTAATGCATATCTAAACCCAAAAACAAAAATTTTGCATATTGCAGAATACAGTTCCTTAGATGTGGTGGTTTAGCTTTTTCTCCCCAGGTTTTTTTCCATTACTAGGGTGACAACACTCACTCACTGCACTGTATTAATGGAGAAACTGTGTTGTCACACTAGGTGGCCTCCCAATTTGGCCACAAACATTTGCCTCTCTCTTCTTTTCTATTAGTAGAGGGATATTGCTTTGGACATAGATGATAGCTAAATAAAATTGCAGATAAGTCACAGGAAATTATAGGGTTTATAGGCCTATTGAAAGGATCAGCCCCTATTTTTTAAACTTGCAGAAAAATGAAAAGTAACACAGCCACCACATCTTAGGCTCCGTTCACATCTAGGCTCCCTGGATCACGGGCGGAATTGCTGCGATTCTGCCCGCGATCCCGAATCTCCGCAAATCGCGGGATGCGCTTGCGATCCTCATCACTTCCAATGGCGATCGTGGCGTGATTTGCACGATTGTCGCCCGACGAATTACAGTAAAATTGCCCAAACAGAATCGTGGGACGCCTGTCGCTCAAAAGAAGTTCTGGAACTTTTCTTGAGCGTCAGGCGTCTCACGATTCTGTTTGCGCAATTTTACCATGATTCGCTGTGCGACAAGCACGGCAAAATCATGCCGCGATTGGGGTGTCATTGAAAGTGACGGGGATCGCAAGCACGTCCGGTGATTTGCGTCGACTGGGGATCACGGGCAGAATTGCAGTGATACTGCCCGGGATCCAGGACACCTACATGTGAACAGAGACTAAAGATCTGTAAGCTGCAAAAGATGACATTTTTGTTTTTGGGTTTAGATGTATTTTAAGGACAAGGAGGTTGAGAGGTAATGGTTACATTAGTTAATTATGTTGCAACTTAAAGCAGATCTTCACCCTCCAGGCAATCTCCTATCCACCCCTCCTCCCTTCTTCTTCAGAAATAGTTGTGTGTTTTTATTTCTTATTACCTGTTTTTTTTTATTACTTTTTTTTTTTTTTTATTACCTTTTTTTTTTGTTTGTTTTAGAAAAGCAGGTGTTAAAAAAATGGGGGGAGGGTGAAGATCCACTTTAATGTGGGGTTAGGCTAAGTTTGAAGGAGGAATGCATAGAGGTTACATTAGGGGTTTAAGTGGAAGAGTTGGATAGTGGCTTACTATTAAGGGTAAATCTTTATAGCTTGGTCATATGTTAACATGCAGTCCAGTTTAGAGGTTACTCCTATGGCCATAACCATAAGTAGTGGCCATAAATGAGCCACCAAAAAATTATTTAAAACATACCGTATTTATTGGCATATAACACGCACAGGCGTATAACACGCACATTAATTTTAAGAGGGAAGTTTTAGGAAAAAAACGTAAATTTTAAATAAGGAACTTTGAAGCAAAATAAGGGTCAGTGCCCATCTGCAGCCTCACTATTGCCATCAATGCAGCAGCCCCACCATTGCCTTCAATGCAGCCTGATCGATGTCCATCTGCAGCCTAGAGGGGACAGGGAGGGGGCGGGAAGAGCGCCGACAGATTATATACAGTAAGAATCTCCTATGATAGATAGAACAGTGGTCCAATGGCAGCCCAGGAGACGGGACTTAGTATTACAGAGGCCGCCAAATAAACAGGAGATTTTCACTGTATGTAATCTGAAGGCGTTGGTCCCGCTCCCCTCCCTGTCCCCTCTAGGCTGCAGATGGGTATCAATCAGGCTGCACTGATGGCAATGGTGAGGCAATGGCGAGGCACTGATGGCATATAACACGCACATGCTATTTGCACCCGATTTTCAAGGTGAAAAAGTGCGTGTTATACGCCAATAAATACAGTAATTAAAAATATAAGGGAGGGAGCTGTTTTACTTATTATGTTATTGTTATTTTGTCTAGCCAAGTCTAAGCCAAGGTGATGACTTTACTTTCTTTATTGCAGTTAAGAAATGAATGTAGGTCACCTCATTGCTCCCAGCTTGTGAATGGACAGTGAAGTAGCAGCAATATGCTGGTGAACTTATCCCTCGGGTCACTTTGCTCTCTTCTCATGTCAGCACGTTCATTGTTATCTCATCACAACAACAAATGTAGGTTACCTTGCTGCTCCTAGCCTGTGATTGGCCAATGAAGGAGCAGCAGCATGTTGGTGGTGTTATCCCTTCATTCACTCTGCTCTCTACACTTGCTAACATGTTCCTTGTTATCACATGTGCACTACAACTCAACTGATTGGCCTGTACTACTGCTCATCCTTTTCCAGGTAGCTGGTAGTAGTTCAGCTTTAAAATACCACACTTCAGTTGAAATTGTTAAAACAATGAGGCCTTTTAAAGAACATTATATGGCTTCTTAAAAAAGCCTGAAAGGAACCCTAATGCCCCGTACACACGGTCGGATTTTCCGACGGAAAATGTGCGATCGGAGCGTGTTGTCGGACATTCTGACTATGTGTGGGCTCCATCGGACTTTTTCCATCGGATTTTCCGACACACAAAGTTGGACAACAGGAGATAAAATTTTCCGACAACAAAATCCGATCGCGTCAATTCCGACCGTGTGTGGCCAGTTCCGACACACAAAGTGCCACGCATGCTCAGAAGAAATTCCGAGACGGAACAGCTCGGTCTGGTAAAATTAGCGTTCAGAATGGATACAGCACGTTCGTCACGCTGCAATGTTTTAAATGGTTTAATACAGCGCACTCTCTTCTTCTTTATAATGTGAGAAGAATGAAGTAGTTTTGCTGCTCATATTCACACAGACTTCTCACAAACTTCTTTATTTATTATTTATCGGGATTCCCGCAATATATTTTGATTTGTCACATCTGACCAAATTTCTATTTTGTTGTTTTATTTTTGTTTTGTATTTTTTTCAAGGCTGTTTTTATTTTTTTTTTTGTTTTGTATTTTTTTCAAGGCTGTTTTTATTTTGTGTTTTTTTCTGTTTTACTCCAGAATATTTTTGTGTGTGTTTTGTGTGTCAAGTTACTAGACATGTGCACACTGAAATATTTCATTTCGGAATTTCGTTTTCGTCCGAAAAATAAATTTATTTAGTTACTCCCGAAATTCGTTTTTATTTATTTCGTTTTTCGTTAAAAATTGCATTCATCTGAAAATCCAAATTAAGGTCGAATCTGTCATTGAAGGCTTATGGTGTCTGTCGAATGTTCAAAGAAGATTCGACGGAGCAGCTAAACTGTACGTCGCCATATAGTTTAACTGCTCCGTCGAATCTTCTTAGAACTTTCAACAGACACCATAAGCCAAAGTACGTGTGTACTTAGTTCTAGCTATTTTACTGCTCCTCCTCTTTGGTTACAATCAGCCAATAACATTCATCATCATCATTATTTTTATTTATCTTTTCTCCCCTACGTCGAATCTTTTCTCTCTATGTCGAATCTTTTCTCTCTATGTAGAATAATCTTGGACTAATAGAGTTAAGGTTAGGCACATTCGACCACAGGTTCGATGGACACAGATTGTTATTGTCATCATCATGTTGAATCTCCTATCTATATCGAACTGTTGTAGCAACGAAAATAAAGCATTTGTTTATGTCGGATCTTTCATATTTTGGATTCTGCACTTTTGTTGTCGTTTGTTAAAACGATAACGAAAATACCTGAAATTCGGACGAAAATGCATTCAGACGAAAACGAATGCACATGTCTACAAGTTACCACAACACCATTATTATCTTGTATTATTTAATCTCAAGGAGATTGTTTGGTGTTGGTGCCTCTTGTTAATTTCACATTGTATATTCGAAATGTACCTGCCTCCTCACAAACAAACTGTCCTTTTTGAAGGAAAACACACATAGGCAAGTATAATTGAAACAAAAAATTCCTTTATTAAGGGCTCACAACCAAACAAAGAGGGAGGCAACGCTGGAGAAACAGCAGAAATTGGTGAAGCCTTTGGCTCCCAGTTCACACATCAATTATTTCCAGGCAAAATTGGTGGCCTGAGGAGTCCATATCTAAGGAAGTGCAGTCTAGTCCAGAAGTCCCAGAGATCCGGAAAGCAGCAGATGACATCTGTGTCCCCAGGCTGTGGTCATACAAGAGACTGCATCTTTGGCCAGACCAGACTGAACCCAGGCCATCACTCTCTGGTCTTCCTTCCATGCTTCCTTCCACGCTGTGGCTCTGGTGTTGGAGATGTGGCAGCAGGAGGAGGAGTAGGAGGGGGATGGGCCAACTCACTCAAGTGGGTATTGGGTGTGATTTCGCCACTCACCCCCTTAGTTAGGACTTTATACAGAAGGTCCTCACACAGCTTGCGTTGACCCTCCTGCATGCCCTGCAGTTTGGTGGCAGCCATGCAGGCAAAGGCCTCTTCAGGAGTGGGGGTGGCTCTGAGGGATGCAGAAGCCTCCTGAATGAGCCTGAGCGCTGAATCCTGAACGTGACTCCCCTTCCTCTGTCTTTTGTATGGAAGGCGGAGGGAAGGAACCTGCAATTCGATCAGGCTCCTATTGGTCCCAGGCTTCTCCTGGCTGCCACTTAGCTCCGCCTCCTCCTGGCTGCCACATTCCACAGCCTCCTCCTGGCTGCCACATTCCACAGCCTCGTCCTGGCTGAGGTCTTCCTGTGTATGAAAAAGGGACATCGTTTTAGTTTTTTATTCATCAATCACACACAATTTTCACCTCATGATTGTTGCAAATTGAATGTTAACAAATATAAAAGACTATCATTCTGAGCCCAGCATTTTTCAGTCTTGTCCCAATTATTTTTCAAAACTACTGTCTATTGATATGTAAAACACTTTCTTAAATCAGCAATTAGTGATCAATAATAACATCTAGTAAACATCATTTCTTTATTGACCAGAAATCTGAAGAACAATGCTATACCTGACACCATCTGGGCTCCTCCACTTCTTCCTGGCTGGAAGTCCCAGGTTGGACATCGGAAGCCTCAGCTGGGGTGGAAGGAAGAGTGAAAGGAAGGGTTGAGAGGGATTCCCTGACTCCAGTCTGGTGTGACAGAAATTGGAGCCTCTCATAGTACCACACCCTGGGGACATAAATGTCATCTGCTGCAGCTCCGGATCTCTTGGGATTCCGTGACCTTCTTGCGCTCCCTAACATACGTGCTCCTCAGGCCACCAATTTTGGCTTTTAAATAGGGGATGGTTGCTGTGGGGACCACTGGCGTCACCAACTCCAGCAGTTTCTCCAGCGCTGCCTGCCTCTTTTGTTTATGATTATAATGTGGGTGTTTGACCTGCCACAGACAGGGCAGCTCCCTGTATTTGTCTATGAACAGGGGGAGGAAGTTGTGGTCATTGAAGCCATCCATTTTATCTGCAAGACACAACACGAGACAAACCCTAATGTCAGGCAAAACTCTCCTAATCTTGTTACAATATAGGCCTCAATGTAGAAGCAGTATAGGCCCAAGTTTAGATCCTACCTTCGTTATCACGATCGGCGCCTCCGATACTCCTTCCTCCGCTCACAGATCGTACGTACTACGCACGCTTGTTACTCTTTATACACACTGCGCATGCGTGTAACTCCGCCCGCCCCTGACGTTCTTTCTAGTCTATTCCCCGCCCCTTTTCGTTCGGCGCAGTGGGGGAAGAGCACATGGCGGAGACACAGCAGGTGCGTGCTAATTACAGCAACGAGGAGGAGGGGGAGGAAAGCCCGGAGCCAGAAATGTCTGGATCCAGAAGGAGAAGATTTAAGGCATCAAATATGTCCTTTGGGGAGATGTTGGAGATGGTCGACATCCTGAAGAAGGCCGACTATGATGGGAAGTATGGACCTTACCCCAACCCCAATGTCAGAAAGGCCAAGATCATGGCGAAAGTGGTCAAGAGTCTGCACCGGAATTTCGGGGTACGACGATCAAAAGATCTGCTCAGGAAGCGGTGGTCGGACCTCAAATTAAGAGAGCATGAGCAGTACAGAAAGATGCGGAGAGTGCTGCAAAAAAGTAAGTAGTTGTGCTGTGTTCCTATTCTTTATTTTTATTACGTTCGTGCTGCTCTATGTGCTTTTCTTAACTGTTGTCCAGTTTAAAATGGCAACTTTCATGTTCATGGGTACATTATTCGTTTGTATCAAACATTGTTCATCTGGCCTAGAAAACACCATGGTTTTGGCCATATGCATTTGGCCACATTTTTTAGGGCCTACTTGTCTGAAACTAATTTGGTTGGGTAGATGGGTTTGTAACTAGAATGAAATGCAAACTAGATTCTGTGTAAGGAGAGGACACTCAGCAGCAGTTTTCACATCTGGACGCTGGAGCACTAGTGTGGGACACAAGAACACCCTTTTTATTAGGGGCCCACACAGGTGCTCCAGTGTATACTATAGGGGTGTCTCCATCTGTGAAGCTTGTACAAGACAGGTAAAGTATTCAAGCTTGACAAAGGACAAGAAAAATGCTACATCTTGGAATTCTGCCCACAAAAAAAAATGTACCCCATTTCCAAACAATGTTTCATATTTATAGTTCTGCCATCAAATATCTGTGTGCTAAGTATACCATTTTTTTTTACATAGGGGGGAAAAGACACGGAGGACACCCCTCATCCGAGGAGACCACAGACCCCCCACTTCTGGAAGAAGGGGAAATCCACCCAAGACAAACAAAGCAGGAGGATGAAGACGTGGTGGAAATTGGCACCACAACAGGTGAGTGTCTGCGACCACAGGCTCAGGTAAGAGATGGATGCCGGCATATTTATAATACATGTTTTTTCTATCTTTTTAGGTGATCGTGATGTTGTGGATCCTGATCCTTTTACCTCGGAAAGTGCACAGATCCTGATCGGGGAGATCATGGGGTGCAATAGGGACTTGGAAAACATCAAGAAAAACATCAATGATGTTCTTAAAAAAAATAAGAACATCATTGATGTTTTAGGGAGAGTTTAAAACCCCTCCAAATCCCTTTGTTTTTTTGGTGTGCTACAATTTTTTTAAATTTTTTGAAAAATTGGAGAAAAGCCAAATTTTGAAGATGCACACAGCGTGTCAACATGTGCTATCTGCCATCACGGAGATCAATGGACGCGTTTTGGGGGTGCAACTCCTTCCTCAATAATAAAGTAGCTGAGAGGAAGGGGTTGCACCCCTAAAACACATCCCCCATGATGGCAGCTAGCACATGTTGACATTCGGCTATTTGTGTGCATCTTCAAAATCTGGCTTTTCCTGGGGTGACTTCACTCCATCTGAACGCAATATCAAACAGTTTGTAAATACTCATTCATCCGCAATGAAGACGAATGGGAGTCCTTCCACATTGTCTTCTGGAGGTGGCAAGTCCAAGCTGCCATTCTGGAGACGCCTGTAGAACTCGGTCTGGGTGATGACTCCACCATCGGACATCCGGCCATTCTTCCCCACGTCCACATACAGGAACTCATAAGTAGCTGACACCACCGCCAACATCACAATACTATTGAATCCCTTGTAGTTGTAATAGTACGGCCCCGAGTTGGGTGATGGGACGATGTGGACATGTTTCCCATCAATTGCCCCTCCGCAGTTAGGAAAGTCCCACCGCTGGGAAAAGTGGGAGGCCACAGTCTGCCATTCCTGTGGCGTGGAAGGAAACTGTGGAGTCAAAACAAAACAAAATTTGTCATTTTGCACATAAACAGGGAAAGCAGATTACACACAAACATTCTTGGCCAACATCAAGATAACATTTTTTGGAGGGAGTTTTTAAAGACCAAAGTATAAGGTACACCTATCATATTCCCCCTCCCCCCCCCTCTCATGGGCCATTTCTAACATTATAGGGGGGGGGGGGAGCTCTTGGACAGGTAACCCTCTCCACTTCATTGAGAGATGAATGCCTAAATAATGGGTATTACTTTGGCCAGCCCCTCCTTAGTTACACTATTGACAGCCCACTGGACAGGTAAGAAGTGTCATAAGACAAAGATATAAATACACACTCTACACATTTGAGCACATTTGGAAATTCTGCTATTACCTATCAAGATAATAATAGTATACAAAAACTTTAAACAGTACCATTTGAAAGTATACAGGCAGGCACTTGCACTACATGCTTTGGGGAATTCATCCATAAATCTGACCACTAAAGAGATGGGTATAGTGTGTATGGGTTTGGCAAAGTCAGCAGATAGATGATTGAGGATAGATAGAGAATTGGTATCAGCTGACTTAGCAGTTGGGGGGAGGGAGGGTTCCAAACGATTTGGGAACCCCAAAAAAAAGCCTCTGGCACTCTGCCTGAATTTAAAGCATAAATCACATTTAAAAACATTTTAGGGGTGTTTGGGGTAAAGCACTACTATGGAGCTGATAAAATACATTGTTAAGTGACTACATGAGGTGAATATAGGGCCAGGAGAGCATGCTGGGGAGGTAAGTGAAGGCAAATATGTATGAAGGACAAAAAAATAATTACATAAAAATCCAGCATGCATGAGGACAAAGGGGACATTCACAGCATATTACAATCATGGTAATTAGGGAATGAGGAAAGAAATACAAAATATTAGCAAACATTATATACAATAAAATGTGATATTAAAGGATAAAAATCTCACCTTAATATACTCCTTCTGCAGGACCTGTATGATGGCAGAACAGGTCTCTGGGATAATGATCCCCAGAGCCTGGGGGGAGATGCCTGTCGAGAACTTGAGGTCCTGCAGGCTTCTCCCCGTGGCGACGAGCCTCTGCTCCGGAGTGATGGCTTGTCAGCAAAGCCAACAAACGGTGAAATACGGGGGCCGTCATCCGGAGAAAGTTCCTGAAATCATCAGGATTATTCTCACGGATCTCACGGAGCAAAGGCATATGACAGAACTGGTCACGCTGAAGCAACCAATTCTTGGTCCATGAACTCCTCCCCACCCTGTTCATGGACTGGACTTGTGTCAAGGTCAGGACCCCAACACCAAGCCCCCGTACAGCACGAACTCTACGAGGAGTACGCATACGCAACATGGCTAGAAAACGGTCGGCTGCTCAGAACGAAGTAACAGAACGCACTGAAGAACAGCAAGGCCTGTGAAGAGCGAACTTGAAAAACAGTAACGAACGAACAAGAACACAATGACTGAGTCACAAGTAGCTTGCTGCACGCACTGAAGAGCAGATACAAACCCACAAGCACAAACTGAACAGCAGAAAACGATCTGAAAACCACGAGTCTGAAAAAGCACGAATCGTCTCTCACCAAACTTTTACTAACACGAGATTAGCAAAAGGAGCCCAAAGGGTGCCGCGCTTGGTTCTGAACTGGCCTTTTCTAGTCTCGTCGCACGTGGTGTACGTCACCGCGTTCTTAGCGAGCGGAAATTCCGACAACTTTGTGCGACCGTGTGTAGGCAAATCAAGTTTGAGCCAACATCCGTCGGAAAAAATCCTAGGATTTTGTTGTCGGAATGTCCGATCAATGTCCGATCGTGTGTACGGGGCATAATGAAGTCTCATAAGTGCTGGAATGGAGGAAAGGTAGCAAATATGTGCTATCGAAGATGTGAGTATACAGTGTCTTCTGCTGCAGGTAACTGCTTTTGCCAGATGATTGGTGTAACAACAAAGTCACTATAAAGAGGCCCTGTCACATGCTCATTCATGAAGATGAGACAGGGCCTTCTGATAGCCACTTCCTTTGGCAAGGTGTACGGACTGTTCCTCACCCCCCACTGCAAAAGTCCTCTCCAGGTAAGCCTTGGATTTGGATGGTGTCAGAGCTTACCTGGGCGGATGATGTCACTGCCCTGACCTCGAACCAGTGTTCAAGCCGGGTGATTGGTTGCTTAGGCTGGAGCACTGTTGCATGCAAGAAGTTTCATGCTCTTTTGTACCCAAAAGCCCTGTTACAAGGCGAGCTTCAATGGAGGGAGGAGGCCACAAGCTTGGAAAACATGTGTATACAATGTTGTGGTCTATCAGGATTGACTTTAATTTCAGTCACAGTGTCTCTTTAATGGAAAACCATGTTCACTTTGAAGCTCTGCTCAAATCTCCTTCTGAAAATGCTAGTGTCATGTCAGATTCACACCACCCAGAAGAAGGATAAGGTGTTCTGACATCACCCTTCCTTTACTTGCTGCATAATAGTTCTGAGTTAGTGACTCACAAAGTATTTATAGCATAAGTCTAAAACAGCTAGGATTTTCCAATGAAGGACTTTGCAAATACTACTATGTGACCTACTGACAGGGCCATGCCGCCAATGAGGCCAATTGAAGTGACCACCTCAGGCAGTATTTGTGGAGCACTTCAGTGGGAGGCACTGAGGCCAGCGTGTCCAAACTGGAGACTCCATCAGCAGTGCAGCTTGATAACACTGAGCCTAATAGAAATCACAGGCTCCCTGCCTTCCCACTGCGCTTGCCACATAAGAGGCCAAAAATGGCCACCATGGTCGGCATCCATCCCCGGGATGACCCTGCTTCCTGATATGAAACAAGTTTTCAGACAGTGAAAGAACTCTCAACTTTCACACTGTAAAAAAATTACTGGGCAGTGATACCAGTTGATCAATATAACAGACATAATAGGGTTAAATTACTAAAACCAGAGAGTGTAAAATTTGATTCAGCTCTGCATAGAAATCAGGGTTTTTTTTGTCAAAGCTTAAAGCGGAGTTCCACCCAAAAGTTGAACTTCCGCTTTAAGCACTCCTCACCCCCTTACATGTCACATTTGGCATGTCATTTTTTTTGGGGGGGGGAGGGGTATCTGGTTTTGACAGGCACTTCCTGTCCCACTTCCTCCTTTTGTTACTTGGCCACCTAGGCGACTCCTCCTCTCCCACTAGATGGCCCCTCCCTCTTTGCCATCTTCTGGGACACGTCACACATCCCAGAAGATTGCCTGGCTACTAGGAGAGCACAGCGCGACTCGCACATGTGCAGTGCGCACCCATACCTCCCAACTTTTTGAGATGGAAACGAGGGACACTTATTAGCAAAAGTATGTAGGCATAGGACACACCCACTGCCACACCCCTTAAAGGAGAATTATTAAAAAAAAAAAGATTATATACGACTACTATTCCTTTATGCTGGCTTTTGAAATTACCAAATGCAGCAATTTAGAATTTGGATAAAATGTTTAGCACTGGGGAACACTTTTTGAAAGATAACTAGTGCATTTTATATACAACTATATAGATCAGACCAAAATAAGGGACAAATGAGGAGGAAAGAGGGACAAAAGGACATTGTTCCAAATCAGGGACAGTCCCTCGAAATCAGGGACAGTCCCTCGAAATCAGGGACAGTTGGGAGGTATGCACACCTGGCTGTGAAGCCGCAAGCTGTCACAGCTGGGAGCCCACAATGACGGCGCAGCGGAGAGGAGGGAGAGAGGATTGAGGCTTTGGGCGCTCACATCGTTGGACCATGGGACAGGTACACTTTTTGTAGCTGCTGACTTTTTATAAAATGAAAAATGACTGAAACTCCGCTTGAAAATGGAAAAAGTTGAAATCAGAGCCTGATTGGCTATAATGTACAGCGGCACCAGATTTTGCACTCTCAGGCTTTAGTCAATCAACCCCCTTAGGGTTGATTGATTAAAGGCCAATAGATTGTGCACTTTGCAAGTGCAGTTGCTCCAGAGCTTAGTAAATGATGGGAAGCTCTGCTGGCTTCCATCATCCAATCACGTGCAAACAAAAATTTTCCTTTCATGTGATTGGATATTCCTTGCAAAGTGAATCTTTACCTCTTTACTAAGCTCTGGAGCAACTGCGCTTGTGAAGTTCCTATTTGCCTTTAGTAAACCAACCCCATAAAGTAGTATTTTTTCAGGGTCTGTAATGGCAGCACAGGAACTTTTCTAATGACAGGTACCATTAAAAAAAAATCTCCACATCTCTGTGAGTCATGGTTCGAACCCTTCCATGTAACCTCTGCGAGTAAAGGGAAAATATATCCTGAGTGTTCTACCATTCACAGCAAGTCAAAATAAAATAAATGAAAATTCTCCGTGCGATTCTGCTTCCTTAACGCAAATTGATTTTGAAGTTTTCCCGTGTGAGGTATTTCTTTTCAGTTATTTTTTTCCCACCCTGGAAATCCCATCTTTAACACAAACATACTTAAAGGATATAGAATACGGGGGAAAAAAACGGTGAGTAATTGTAGCGCTGGAAGGTGTAGAGCACACGATGATCTACCCATAGAGCGAGCTTACTTTCCCCAATGCAATGGACTGAGAGCTCCATTCACATAGAGGAAGGGAGGCTGCTAAGCTGTCAGTTTGCATTTAAGAGGTCTCGGCTCCGAAGCTGAACATCAGCGAGGGTTCGCATTGCTCTCCCGTGCCTCTGGAAGTATCAGATTTGCCCTTTATTGACTACTCTGCTGCCTGCTCTGTTGTATAAGCACAATTTCCATAAAGGACAGTAGGGACACATTCATTATGCATTTAGATACAGGAACATTTCAATTTCCACCTCGTGGAAAAAGACGTATACATTATGGCTCGGCCTAATTTTGATTACAGAGGGAAAAGGCAATGGCTGGAGCTTATTCATTTATTTAAAACAAAAATCCAGGCAAACGGGAAAGCTTCACTTTGACTTCTTTCTGTCTCTTTTTGTCTCTCTTAATTCTTCTCTCTATATATTTTAAAAGCCGAACTACAGGCAGCTATACTAGACACAAACTTATATAGCTCTGTGTTCATTAACCACTTGCTGACCAGCCGCCGTCATTACATAGCTCCCAACTGTCCCTGATTTGGAGGAACTATCCCTGATTTGGAGCAATGTCCCTCTGTCCCTCTTTACCCCTCATTTGTCCCTCATTTTGGTCTGATCTATATAGTTGCATCTAAAATACACTTTTTATCTTTCAAAATTGTTTCCCAATGCTAAACCTTTCATCCAATTTCTAAATTGCTGCATTTGTAAATTAAAAAGCCAATATAAAGGAATAGGAGTGGTAAAAAAAAGTCCTTGTGGATTTACAGTAATTGACCTTTTTTTGGTTAATTCCCCTTTAAGGGGGTGTGTTGGGGGGGCGTGTCCTATGTCTACATACGTTTGCAAGTAGGTGTCCCTCATTCCCATCTCAAAATGTTGGGAGGTATGGTCATTATAAGGCAAGGTGGCACGATCCCGCCAATTGCCATAACTGTACGTCGACTCGGAAACTGGCTTTTGTGGTGCGCTCCCATTGGCCAGCTGGGGAGCCAATCAGCCACCCGCGATCGTTCTCCGCAGTGACAGAACCAGCCTGCCTATAGACAGATTGAAATTTGGCCTGTTCCTGGTGAACCGGTCGAATTTCGATCCACCTATGGCCGGCTTTAGCCTGCAACAGAAAGTGCTGTTATTGGGAGGAACTCCAGATAAGAAACTTTGCAACAGATTCACAGACAATTTGGCAAACTTACGGAAAAAAAGATTCAGCAATTACATAATACATTCTAATTTTCTTTTATGGGTGCTGCACATTGCACGTCATACTTTGCTACCTGTACTATACTAGTAGATTTTCAAATGAACGTGAAAAATGAATATGATAATTCTCAGTTTATTCAACGACTTGACACATATCGCCTGAAGGTACCCTAAAATTTTGTTTGCTTTTAACATTTGATATTTGGAATGAATGGACTTTACCCACCAAACACTGCATACACTGCTAGAAGTTTGTTGGAGAACATCGCTCCATGTTTCCACCACCAAGAAAGGAGACTCAGACTGGGTTCACACCATCGCCGCATGCGGCTCCAAGCAGGGGTCCGTTGTGTGTCCTGGTTCACCGTTTCAGGTCTGATTTCAGCCTGAATTTTAGGCTGAATTCGGACTTGAAACGGACTAAAAGAAGCACAGGGCTCCTGTGCACATTTGCACCGAAGCTGCTGCGGAGATATGTGAACCAGCTCCATAGAGAGCCGGTCAAAATCTCCTGCTACAGTATTGTGAATTGGATGTGGGAAACCATCATCCAATTCGCAATGGTGTGAACCTGGCCTTAAATTTGCTTACCAAACAGAGATGACTCTCTAACTTATAAAGCGCTCTAAAGATGCAAACAGATCCACAATCTTAGCCCTCAAAAGTCTCCCTCTACATGAATGGTTCTCCTTCTAGGGGATACTGTCACAAGGCTCACTTACCGGTCATTGGTACATGCATGCAGGAGTATACTAAAAAAAAAGAGCAAGAAAAGCTCCACATAGTGTGAAAACTGATTGATATTTATGAAAACTACTAAAACTGCACATACAGGCAAAGAAAAGTAAACAGCGCTTTGTAAAACCCGAGTTTCATACAAAACTCTGCATTCCCGCTCTGCTTCCAGCAAACTTGATGAAGTCACAATAGGAGTGTGGTTACTATTTGGGTTGAAACTGCTAGAAATTCATTCAATTGAGAAAAAAATTTCCATCCTACTCCTTTCAAATTTCACTGCAGTACAAAGTAAATGTTGGCTTGATCCCACTAGTGAATAGAAAATCAATGGATCACCTTCCCTCTTGGCCTATAGTAAAATGATGGCTGGGCTGAAGCACTATTGTTCTGGGAGCATATGATGTCCTCCCAGAACGTGCCTCTCGCGGGGCCGTGCAGCGGCATAATCTGTCACCGGCTGTGTCCACCGGGCACACAGCCAATGACTGATCACTGTACCAGCCCGCTGCCAGAGTCATATGATCACTGTGACCAATCACAGCAGATCACATGACAATTGTAAACAATGGATGGCTTCCTTTCATGCCATCCCATGTATACAATTGTGTTGCAAGCTGTGACTGAGTGAAGAAATGTCATCAGCGCACCAAGGATTCTTCAGAAGGGTCCAAAGCATTATTCACATGGTCACATGGTACACATACGCCAAATGTGAATAAAGCTTTGAACCCTTCTGAGGAATCCTTGGTGTGTTGATGACATTTCTCCACTCAGATTGTCTGCGGTTTCCAACCGGTGGTCATTACAGCACCCAGCCATTTCCATAAATGTGTGCATGGGGAATATTGCATTTGGGCTAGCTGTAATTGGTCACAGTAATCACATGGTACAGACAGGGCCAATCACAACCCATCTGTACTATGTTACATAGTTGGTGAAGTTGAAAAAAGACACAAGTCTGTCAAAGTCCAACCTGTGTGTGTGCTTTTATGTCAGTATTAAATTGTATATCCCTGTATGTTGTGGTCGTTCAGGTGCTTATCTAATAGTTTTTTGAAATTATCTATGCTCCCTGCTGAAACCACCGCCTGTGGAAGGGAATTCCACATCCTAACCGCTCTTACAGTAAAGAACCTTCTACGCAGTTTAAGGTTAATTGATTCTCTTCTAATTTTAGTGAATGGCCGCGTATCTTATTAAATTACCTTTCGCGGAAAAGTTTTATCCCTATTGTGGGTGTCACAGACCTAGCCGGGACAGAGGCTGTTGGAGAGGACTGTATGCAAGCCTGTTGCCTTTTGATTATGGGCCCTGGATTTTCAATGGATTCATTCTGTTGGGACACATCCTGTGAGGAGATGCTGGTGTCATCAACCTGTGTTTATGTTAATTGAATGAGCTAATGACATTGTCCTCTATACAATGTAGGAGATGGGACGACTGCTATTGTGTTAATTAACTGTGTGAAGCTCGGGGACCACAAATCTGGGCGAAAGGTCATGTCTCAGTCACCTAGGCTGTATAAAGGATTAGATAATTAGCTCATGTTAATTAGGTTACATTTGTATTGTTAGAGTAATCTTCTCCTGTGTATATAAGACTGTATTCTGGTTCTGAATAAAGTGAGTTCTTGGTAGCAACAAGCATATGTCGCCTTGTGTTGTGCTCAGAGAGGTTGGGATATCTGTATACAGACTGGGAGTAAGTGGTATATGACGGAAACACTCAAGCGGAGTGTGGGACGTTCCGTGACATTGGTGGCAAGCAGCGGGAAAGCTTCCTGCAGTCTGGGAAATTTAAACCTCCACCTGGATCCAAGATCAGGATAGCAGACTTCAGTCACCCCAGCGGAGATATGGACCTGGCATCAGAATTCCCGGGGCTGCTGCGGATCATCCTTTCAACGTACACCAGGACTGTGTCTGAGGATGAATACCTGGAGCTCAGGCAGCTGATTCGGTTGGAGCTCTGGATTGCAGCCCTCCGTCTCGCTGGTATAAAACAGGGCAAGTGCTTTCCAACCCAAGAGCAACGGGCCAGTGACCAACGGGCATTGCGGATGGCAGCCCCAGGAGCAATGGGTGACTGAGTTGGACAGGTTGGTCCAGCAGGAGATAGAGCTGGACAATCATTATCGGGCTCTGCAATGGCACGCAGAGGAGGGATATTTAGGGGAGACGACAGAATGCTCTCCAGAGGGATATGACTTTGGCGGCCCTGGATTGCTGTGGGAGAACCTTACAGATCTTTTTATGTTTGGCGATGAAGGGGAACCTGACCTTGAGGACCTGAGAGAATATAGAGAGTCTATGCTCGGTCTTGCAGGGGTCTCAGAGCTCAAACCTGATCTGGACCATTTGCTAAGGAAGGAACAGCATCTGGAAAGGGCATACAGGAAACTGCTAGAACAAGTTCAGCAGCATGCCAGAGAATCGGCAGTGGAAAATCCGGAGATTGCCGTCCCCAAACCTGAAGTGCTGACAACAGGGCAGAGCTCTGCTAACCTCTGCCCAGAAATGATAGCATCTTCTGGGTTCCATGGACAGGAGATGGTGAACCTCTATCCCCAGACATCAGTTGCAGAGACATGGGATTTGATAGACTTTTCTGCTGAGGAAAAACAACCTGATGAGCCTCCAGCAGAAGAGCTGCTATCAGGGCCACAGTTCACTGTGTTCTGCCCAGCACCAACAGTGGCTTCGGCCTTCTTGAGAGAAGAGGCAGTTGGCCTTTCTCCCACAACACTGACAGGGACATGTGATTTTCTGCCAGCAGCATCTATGGAGTTAAAACAAACTTCTCCAGCTGAAGATCTGGTAACTGAACAGAGGGTCCAAGACCTCTGTCCCACACTTTTACCAATTCCAGAGACTGGGGATTTAATAGACGTTTCTGTAGAGGAGGAACCACCTGGCAAACCCCCAGCAGAAGTGCTGGCAACCGGACAGAGGGTCCAAGACCTCTGCCCCACACCTGCAGCAATTGTGGAGGCTCAGGCTGAGAAGATGGCAATCACTTCCCAGCAGCAGATACAGGGGGAGAAGGGAGAGGAGGTGTGTGTTGTCCCTCCCCAACAGTTGGCCAGGGTGGAGGAAGTGGGCTTTCCTCCCCAGCAAAGATCCGTGTACCTGGGAGACAGTACCGTCGACATGTCATCCCAGCAGCCAGATGAGGGAATGGAAAAGGAAGCAGCCGGCTCACCTCCCCAATGGCAGCTACACAGTTTGGGAGTGGAGGAAGCCAGCCCCCTGCCCCAACAGTTAGCCGGAGCAGAGGATGCGGAGTCCCCAGCAGAAGTCCTGGCAACAGGGCAGAGTGCTACCAACCTCTGCCCAGCACCGGCAACAACTACAGAGTTCCAGGGAGGCGGGGCAGTCGGCCTCCCTCTCCAACAGTTAGCCGGAACAGATGGTGTGGGGTTTCCAGCAGAAGGGCTGGCAACAGGGCCGAGGACTGCTGGACTCTGCCCTCAACTAACAGAGGATGGATTTCCTGTGAAGGTGGATGGGACTTCAGTCTCCACCTGTATACCCCAGGGATGGTGGGCAGTGGGCCCCGATCCCCAACAGCATGACAGAGTGAGCCCAGACACCCTGTCTTCTCTCCAGCGGCAGAAAGGATTCCAGGGAGAAGAGCCAGTCCAGGCCTCTCCCCAGCGGCAGATATGTTCTCTGAGAGAGGCAGAGGTTGGCTGGGTGAGTAATACTCTGTTTGGAACAATTTGTTTGGGGTACTGTGTGGGTACAGGCAGTAGAGGACTGGAACTATGGACTAACTTCGGAGTCAACCCGTCTGGGGTCTCCTCCTGTGTTAGTCTCCTGCCGAAAGGGGAGAAATGTCACAGACCTAGCCGGGACAGAGGCTGTTGGAGAGGACTGTATGCAAGCCTGTTGCCTTTTGATTATGGGCCCTGGATTTTCAATGGATTCATTCTGTTGGGACACATCCTGTGAGGAGATGCTGGTGTCATCAACCTGTGTTTATGTTAATTGAATGAGCTAATGACATTGTCCTCTATACAATGTAGGAGACGGGACGACTGCTATTGTGTTAATTAACTGTGTGAAGCTCGGGGACCACAAGTCTGGGCGAAAGGTCATGTCTCAGTCACCTAGGCTGTATAAAGGATTAGATAATTAGCTCATGTTAATTAGGTTACATTTGTATTGTTAGAGTAATCTTTTCCTGTGTATATAAGACTGTATTCTGGTTCTAAATAAAGTGAGTTCTTGGTAGCAACAAGCAAGTGTCGCCTTGTGTTGTGCTCAGAGAGGTTGGGATATCTGTATACAGACTGGGAGTAAGTGGTATATGACGGAAGCACTCAAGCGGAGTGTGGGACGTTCCGTGACAGTGGGGTCCCCAGTACGGTATTTGTACATTGAAATCATATCCCCTCTCAAGCATCTCTTCTCCAGAGAGAATAAGTTCAGTGCTTGTAGTCTTTCCCCATAGCTGAGATCCTCCAGTCCCTTAATTAGGTTTTATTGCGCTTCTCTATGTGATTAGCTCTGGCCAATCACAGCTAATCACAACAAATCAAACTGAATGGATCAATTTCATTCAGTAAAATGCTTGCTTATAGCAATGAAATTCACTGCTATAAGCAATCATAGTGTGTAAAAACAAAAAATCTGGATCACTTCCCCAGAGTAGTACAATGTTGTAAAATCTTTTTTTTTTTCTTTTTAAATTTCTTCATTTTCCAAATAATTGTGCCAAAAGTACCTTGGACTAGCTACTTTCCAAAATAGGGTCATTTGGGGACATCAGTACTGTCCTGGCATTTTGAGGGCCTCAAGAAACGAGATCATCTGTCAGTACATCAGGACTGATTAATCTTCAGATATGTACCATAGTTTGTGTACTCTATAACTTTCCTACAGTGAATAATTGTCGCTGATTTGGGTTATTTCCACCAAAGAAATGTAGCAGAATACATTTTGGCCTAAATTTATGGAGAAAGATTATTTATTTGCAAAATGTTATAACAGAAACGAAAAAAAAACAAACTTTTTTTTCAAAATTCTCTGTCTTTTTTTGTTTATTTAGCAATAAAAAAAAGCTTAAAAGGTTAAATTTTGGCATAAATTTATGGAGAAAGATTATTTATTTGCAAAATTTTATAACAGAAATAAAAAAAAAAACATTTTTTTAAATTTTCTGTCTTTTTTTTGTTTATTTAGCAATAAAAAAAAAAGGTTAAATACCACCAAAGGAAAGCTCTATTTGTGTAAAAAAATGATAACAATTTCTTATGGGTACAGTATTGCAAGACTGCACATTTGTCATTCAAAGAGTGAAAGCGCTGAAAGCCAAAATTCGGCCTGGGCAGGAAGGGGGTAAAAGTGCCCAGTATTGAAGTGGTCAAAACAAAAAATCTTAAACAAAATGATACTAGTGTATGGCTAACTTAGGTCTTTATTCTCAAGCCTGATACTATGGTTCTTTTAGCTTTGTGCATAGACAGACCTTACTATTAATTGTCACACACACATGTAAATAACATACGAGGATAAGGGTATGCTCAGCTAGCTCTAAGTGATGCCGTCATTAATGTATTATACTAAAGCACTTTGGCAATAATACCAGTGATGGGAATGCCACTCACAGCCTGTCATGTTTAATACAGGACTAAGCTCGCTCTGCTTATTGTATCATGGCAGTTGTTGAAATTTCAATGCCAATGTTTAAAATGGATGACAGCAAGGAAATTGCAATATCCATATTTAAAATCCCCGGATTACATTCTACCTATACCACCAGAGGCCTGATTTAATGTAGGCTGCAATCTGAATTAAAATCAATTTTTCAATTGACATGACGGAAAGAAAAACTGTATTTTTTTTCCTTCTTGTAGAAAATGATTTAGCCAATTAATTTTCTTGATTCTTTGAGTACAAAATTATTAAAAGATTGCTAATGTAATATGGCATGCCTGATAGATAATGTTTATGAGAATTTATTTTGCTATAGTTGATTGACATAAAGTGACTTTATTGTGAAATTACACCTGTATTGAGCACAGCTACCGAATAATTAATGGCTTGTTTACTAAAAAAAAAAAAAAAATATGCAAGAAGTCTCATACAACCAATGAGATTTAAGTTTCACTGATACGACTGTGTGAGACTGCTACATCCTGGAAGCTGATTGGTTAGAGTCAGGTTAAGCAATTACTGAGTTTTGTAGAAGGATTTACTAATCGTTTTAGGAAAAATTCAACTTTAAAGGTAAGGCAAGATTTTGTGTGTGAAAATTATTCAAAACAGCCAATTAAAATGTTTACTTCATTCATTTCCTCCTAATAATGAGAACCCCTTCTATCATCCAGACCATTTTTTTTACATCTTACAAAAATGACCTGTCTTTGCCAGCCCTTCAACATCTATTTTGACCTGACACCACTTCTTAGTAAAACACTGAAATTTTGTTTTGTATTATTGAAGGTGTTTTTTTGTTTGTTTGTTTTTTGTGTGTCTGTGTACTTTTCTTAGAGTGGAATTATTATCATCACATAAAAACAAACAAAATGTCAAAATGACAGCCACTGCTGTTTAATACAATGCCTTTGTACAGTGTTCAGAAGCTTCATTGAAAGATACAATATAACAATTTATTGTTGCACTGTATTTACACTGTTTAATTCATGTGCAGATCAAGGGAATTACATTGAATATGTTTATGATATCAAAGCCACTTTACAAGTAAAAAAAAAAAAGTGTTCCTAATTGACCCCTTAATAAACATTTGTTTTTTCTAATCAGCTCTAGTTAACTCCTTTCTCCCTTTCTCACTTTGACTATTATTTTTTTTTGCTGATTTTTATCTCTATTTTTTTATTTTACCATTTTCTTATCATTACTTTTTTTTGTGTGTTTGTTATTTTTTCCAGGGGCCCAATAAATAAATGTGCAACATGTAAAACAAAAACAAAAACAAAAACAACCTTTATTTCATTTGTAAATATCTTGCTTTATAACAGAGACATACTTTTAGTGTTATTATAAACAAGGCAAATTATATAATAACTTTCTCCAGTTACCAGTTACATTTTTTTTTTTTTTACAAAAAAAGTGTTCCTAGTTGACTCCTTAATAAATATTTGTTTTCTCCAATCAGCTCTAGTTAACTTCTTTCTCACCTTGAGTATTGTTTTTTTTTTGTTTTTTTTTTGCTGCTTTTTATTTATTTATTTTTTTATTTAACCATTATCTTACCATTACTTTTTTTATTTTTTATTTGTTGTGCTTGTTAATTTTATCAGGGGCCTAATAAATAAATGAGAAAAATGTTTTTAAAAAAAAGGCTTTATTTCATTTGTAAATATCCTGCTTTAAAACAGAGACATAATTTAGTGTTATTATAAACAGGACACATTATAGAATAACTTTCCCCAGTTAAAAGTTATAGAAATATAAATGTATTATCTATAGTAACACTACTTGATTAAAAAAAAAAAAAAAAGCCTTCCTCTGGGTCAGCTGTGGGTATAGGATTCTGTATATTGTTGTTTTCTATTTATTTACTTAATTTATTTAGTTTTGGTTTTTTATTGGTTGACCTAAATGGACATTTGTCTTTTTTTCAACTGGACTAACTATGTAATTAACACTTTTCAAACAAAAAAAAACTCATAAAATATATGTATGTATGCATTTCTGAAACACGTTGTCCTTTAAACTCTATCATTGACGGCCTAACCTTTACATACCAAATAGATTTACCTCCCTTTTAGGGAATGTGCACATTTTAATAATTGTCTATAGGCGAGCACAGCCATAATACAAGATGAGCAGACAGAGAACAGGAAATATCACTTTTGACAGTGGATTCTTAACCACTTAAGGACTAGCCTCGTTTTGTGATTTTGGTGTTAACAAGTTTAAAACAGTTTTTTTTTGCTAGAAAATTACTTACAACCCCCAAGCATTATATATTGTTTTTTTCTAACACCCTAGAGAATAAAATGATGGTCATTGCAATCCTTTTTTCACACTGTATTTGTGCAGCGGTCTTACAAGCGCACTTTTTTTTTAAAATTCACTTTTTTGAATAAAAAAATAAGACAACAGTAAAGTTAGCCCAATTTTTTTTATATTGTGAAAGATAATGTTACACCAAGTAAATTGATACCCCACATGTCACGCTTCAAAATTGCGCCCGTCCGTGGGATGGCGTCAAACTTTTACCCTTAAAAATCTCCAAAGGCGACGTTTAAAAAATTTTACAGGTTGCATGTTTTGAGTTACAGAGGAGGTCTAGGGCTAGAATTATTGCTCTCACTCTAACGATCGCGGCAATACCTCACATGTGTGGTTTGACCACCGTTTTCCTATGCGGGCGCTACTCAGGTATGCGTTCGCTTCTGCGCCCAGGCTCGTTGGGACGGGGCGCTTTATAAAAAAAATTTTTTTCTTATTCATTTTACTTGATTTTATTTATTTTTTCACTGTTTTTTTTTTTTTAAAATTGGGTCACTTTTATTCCTATTACAAGGAATGTAAACATCCCTTGTAATAAAAAAAAAGCATGACAGGACCTCTTAAATATGAGATCTGGGGTCAAAAAGTTCTCAAATCTCATATTTGGACTAAAATGCAATAAAAAAATAATAATTTTTGTCATTTGAAAAAATGACATTAAAAAAATGGCCCTTTAAGACATATGGGCGGAAGTGACGTTATGACGTCCCCTCACTCCTCTCCCTACCCAGCCACAACAAGGACCCGATCGCCACCGCCGCTACCGACGACAAGGACCCGATCACTCCCGCCGCCGATAACGGTGATCTTGCGGTGAATTTGCCCCAGAGACCACCATTATCATAAACACAACTGGCTCCTGAAGAGACGGATACCTCTCTTGTGGCAGCAGCTGCTGCCATAACCCTATAAACAAGTTCCAAGAGAAAAACACCTTAATTAGGCACCAGGACTTTAATGGATGTGAAGTTGTCACTGAGATAAACACGTACAAATACCGTATTTATTAAAATAAACAGTCTTTATTGTTGCATATAGATTAAAAATTGTTCTTGGGTCATCAAGACCATATAAATCTTAAAAGCATAAGAATGATATACAGGCATAAAGCTACATCAGCGGCTTAACATAGATTCATATTAGGAGTTTCAAATGATAACTTTAGCACATTCATTTCCTTAGCACATTGGGTTCCAACATGTTTCGCAGAGAAACTTCTTCAGGGACTGCTGTATGTGTAAACTCCATCTATGGAACATACAATCGGACATCACAAGAAAAGAGGGTATGGATGATGAGTCACCTGACCTCTGGCAAGCCGCCAAGGGACGGTTAGATGAACATTGGACCACCCAAGGATGAGCAGACGGGGCCAAAGCCGCACCGCCCGCGATAGCTTGAGCGTCCAAGTGGAACAATAACCAACCCGCCGCTAGAGCAAAGCCTGCAAGGGGGAGCAGACAGGGCCACAGCTGCACCACCTGTGATAGCTTGAGCATCCAAGTGGAACAATAACTAAACCACCACTGGAGGAAAGCCCAAAGGAGGATAAGGTAAGTACATCTCCTGCAGCCTCACTGCAAGAGATACATTTTTATTTGCCTGGAGTTGGGCTTTAACTCTGTAGTGACATGGCCTACTAATACATTTGCTGTACAGTACTATAATGTTCCCAGTCTCACCTCCACCATGTCTCTTCCTATCCCACCGTGCCCTGAAAAAGCTAAACATTTTGGATGTAGAATCCATACTGTATAAACATCCGTCACTTGAGTCCCATACAATGTTTCTGTTTAACCAGCATTCAATGTACCTGAAGACCCTTTTTTAGCTTTGGACAGTGTTAAATATTAGAACCCTTGTCTGGTTCTTCTTTGGTGCCTCTGTTCCCACTGGGGAGACATCGGTCTACAGATACAATTTGCTGCAATTCAGCTTAAAGGCCCTGTATAGCTGTTCTTCTATTCCTATTTTTTCTCAGAGTCTGCTAAGCATTTTTGCATCTGCCTAAGGGTGTTCAGGTTCTAACCCTTTCTCTCCAGTTCTGTTAAGAGACAATAAATCTCTTTTTGCATTCTCAAAGTGTCTGGCGCCCAACTTACTCTATCTACACCACACCCACTATGCCTAGTAACCCACACTGTGAAGATGGATGTCAGCTCTCCCTGGCTCTGGAGGTCACCATTAGGCCTTCGGAGGTCGGGGATGCGCTACATCTATCAAGTCTTGCCCAGAATGTAACGTATAAGGGGGAAAGGAGCCACGCATGACGTCACCCGCGGCCATCTTACTGGCTTAGATATGTATACACATAGCGTTCGTTTGTGCACTTACAGTATCATAATCTCACAAAAGTGAGTACACCCCTCACAATTTTGTAAATATTTTATTATATCTTTTCAACTGACAACACTGAAGAAATGACACGTTGCTACAATGTAAAGTAGTGAGTGTAAAGCTTGTATAACACTGTAAATTTGCTGTCCCCTCAAAATAACTCAACACAGCCATTCGTTGTCTAAACCGCTGGCAACAAACGTGAGTACACCCCTAAGTGATAATGTCCAAATTGGACCCAAAGTGACAATATTTTCTGTGGCCACCATTATTTTCCAGCACTGCCTTAACCCTCTTGGGCATGAAGTTCACCAGAGCTTCACAGGTTGCCACTGGAGTCCTCTTCCACTCCTTCATGACGATATCACGGAGCTGGTGGATGTTAGAGACCTTGTGCTTCTCCACCTTCCATTTGAGGATGCCCCACAGATTTTCAATAGGGTTTAGGTCTGGAGACATGCTTGGCCAGTCCATCATCTTTACCCTCAGCTTCTTTAGCAAGGCAGTGGTCGTCTTGGCGGTGTGTTTGGAGTCGTTATCATGTTGGAATACTGTCCTGTGGCCCCTCTTGGAAAGGAGGGGATCATGCTCTGTTTCAGTATGTCACAGTACATGTTGGCATTCATGGTTCCCTCAATGAACTGTAGACCCCCATTTCTGGCAGCACTCATGCAGCCCCACACAATGACACTCCCACCACCATGCTTGACTGTAGGCAAGACACACTTGTCTTTGTACTCCTCACCTGGTTGCCGCCACACACGCTTGACACCATCTGAACCAAATAAGTTTATCTTGGTCTCATCAGACCACAGGACATGTCCTTAGTCTGCTTGTCTTCAGCAAACTGCGGGCTTTCTTGTGCATCCTCTTTAGAAGAGGCTTCCTTTTGGGACGACAGCCATGCAGACCAATTTGATGCAGTGTGCCGCGTATGGTCTGAGCACTGACAGGGTGACCCCTCACCCCTTCAATCTCTACAGCAATGCTGGGCACAGTACGCTAACAGTACACGTTAAAAACAGGGGTTCAGTCCGCATGCATTTACACCCCTGTTTTTAACACGTACTGTTAGGTTAATTGGTTGTCTGCGAGCTGGTGGTAAGTAGGCTTGGAGTTTTTTCCTGGGCATTCCCCAGGTTTTGTTGTTATCTGTTTGTGGCCTTCCAATGCCTCTTACTGCAATAGCCAGCTATAAGTGAGGGTGGTGGCAATGTTTTTGTAATCACGTTGGGGTGTGTACTGTTCTGAGTGGAACCTGTCCTGTTAAACTGTTGTATGGTCTCGGCCACTGCACTGCAGCTCCGTTTCAGGGTCTTAGCAATCTTCTTACAGCCATCTTTATGTAGAGCAATAATTCTTTTTTCCAGATCCTTAGAGAGTTCTTTGCTATGAGGTGTCATGTTGAACTTCCAGTGACCAGTATGAGAGAGTGAGAGCGATAACACCAAATTTAACGCAACTGCTTCCCATTCACACCTGAGACCTTGTAACATCAATGAGTCACATGACACCGGGGAGGGAAAATGGCTAATTGGGCCCAATTTGGAAAGTTTCACTTAGGGGTGTACTCACTTTTGTTGCCAGCGGTTTAGACATTAATGGCTGTGTGTTGAGTTATTTTGAGGGGACAGCAAATTTACACTATTATACAAGCTGTTTACTCACTACTTTACATTGTAGCAAAGTGTCATTTCTTCAGTGTTGTCATATGAAAAGATATAATAAAATATTTACAAAATGTGAGGGGTGTACTCACTTTTGTGAGATACTGTATGACAAGTGCTAGAATTGCAATTGGTTTTGTTGAATCAATGATTATATAACAGAAAGCACTAGATTCTTTCTATTTGCTTTTATCTCGATATCCACAATTCTATGGAGGATTTGGCTGTCTCGGATCCACTCAGACCATTGGGAGACTAATAGTTCCCTTCATGGGAATGCTTGTTTGACCGTCCTGTTGGTTCAGGGGGTCATGGTCCTAAGGTGAGCGGCCATCTGTGTGTATGGTGTAGGTGCTGCACATTATATGACACCTGCATGTTCAATCTAGAGACACCAGCTTGCACCATCCGGATTGTTTTTATGAACTTTTTATAGATATTTATTTGGACTTTCTCTTATATATTTTATAAGATTTTTCTGGTTTTTAGAAATATGAATATTTCTTGCTCTGCACTATTTTTATTTATTAACCGGCCAATGCCCGCCATTCAGCCCATGTGTACTAGGCTTTACTGAAGAGTTACGCTGCCTGTGGATGGTGCCAAGTCATCAGGTGACCACTCTGTCTGGATGGAGTCGGTCTAAGGAGGTATGTCAATGCACAAAACAGCATTTGAGACAAAAAAGTGATAGAAGTGAGGACATGTAAATACCCAAGTCTATGCTTTTCTTCTCAGTAGCTTTTCATGATAAAGAATCGGGATGCAATAGTGAAATTAGTCGTAGTATTCTACTCACCTGAAATGTTGTTGCCCTAGATATAGGACTCCATGGGAAGTGCCTGCTAGCTACAAGCCGCCTGAGACAAGACTTTTGCGACTATGGTAAGACAGATGCAAGCTGGCCTAATACCTTTGCATATACCCTACTATTATGTTTACCACTTAAATAACCAGACAACACCCTTTTGGAGTAAACTTGGCCGTACCGGCCATTTTATTAACAATAAACCATAAACATATTTACAAACCATACTTTTTCAGATCAATCGTAACCATGTTGTAGATCTTTGAAGGCACTGAAAAGACCCCAAATTTATATCATATCAGAGTGACACACCAGGTCCCCAGTCACAGCACGCCGACTCGGGGACAAAACCAACTCTTCAACTTCCAACGCTGATACCCATATCCAAATGCCCAGTTAAACCTTGGTTAACTGGCATCTTCCCGAGGATCCCATACCAAGATAGTTCCCAACTATGCCATACTGGCATCTTACCAAGGATCCCATACCAAGATGGTTCCCCACTATGCCATACTGGTCTTAATTTTAGAAGGCCTCCAAAGATCTCAACCGCTATAACTTACAACAATAAATTCCAAACTTTCCAAATATAATGCAAACAACTGGACGGGAGGGTGGGAGCAGTTTCTTCGTCCGATGACCTCCAACTGACCACCGGACACTGGCACCTCCCCAACTATGCTGCATACTATTCTGGCCACCCCCTCTACTCTGACCAACTCAAAACACCCAGTTAACCCTTAATTGGCAAGCTGGCCCTGCTACCCTGTCATGCCAGCCCTGCGCCTATTCCTGCGTCTTTTGCTACGGGCTTCTCTTTTTTGCCTCTTAGAAACAACAGTTCATGTTTGATGGTAAGGACACAACACAATAAAGGAAATTTAGGATGGCTACTTATGCAACGCTCAACATGTCATTAAGATTAAGCACAGCTTGTTCTTCTTAAATGCAAAGTACAGTGTGTGTAGTTGTGATAAATTGTTACTAAAGTTTGTCTAAATGTGGAGACGAAGTGAAATAAATCTCTAGTGTTTATGTTTAGATTTAATCCCCAAAGCACCATTGCCTCTACCTCTTTGCCTACATATCGTGAAGAAAAAAATTAAACGAAGCCGCTATTTCCAGCATTATTTCATTATTCTCCAGTGAGACTTTGACAATTTTTCACCTGGAAGAAAAATGATGCAGAATTCAACAGAATAGTTTGCAACCATGTCTATTTTTAATAACGCCGCTGCTTGTTTAATTCCTCACCATCATAACAAATTGTCCTAATTTTTCCTATAAGAAACCGGGGGCTCCTAGCTTCACTGGAATAGCCAACCAATAATTGTTTAATAGCGAGAGAACCATTACGTCTAGCCAGTGTATTAATATTTATTATACAGTAGATATAAGTTCATTTTAGTGTAGTGTGCTTCGGCCTGGGGGAACCAATAAAATAGTGCCCATACAGTCACAGAACTATAATGCCCCGTACACACGATCGGATTTTCTGACAACAAATGTTGGATGTGAGCTTGTTGTCGGAAAGTCTGATTGTGTGTATGCTCCATAGAACATTTGTTGTCGGAATTTCCACCAACAAGTGTTTGAGAGCAGGTTCTCAAATTTTCCTACAACAAAACTTGTTGTTGGAAATTCCGAGCGTGTGTACATAAGTCCGACACACAAAGTTCCACGCATGCTCGGAATCAAGCAGAAGAGCCGCACTGGCTATTGAACTTCATTTTTCTCGGCTCGTTGTACGTGTTGTACGTCACCGCGTTCTTGACGTTCGGAATTTCCGACAACATTTGTGTGACCGTGTGTATGCAAGACAAGTTTGAGCCACCATCCTTCAGAAAAAAATCCACGGTTTTTGTTGTCGGAAAATCCTATCGTGTGTACAGGGCATTACACTGCGATCTCTGGGGCCATGTTTCTCCATTGATTTTGTAGTAGTCAGCAGCTGTCAGTAGATCCAGGGGTGTAACTATACATCATGGGTCCCCATAGCAAAATTTTGACCCTAAAGTGTTACTAAACCCACAACAGTAAAATCTGTCTGTATGTGCAGAATAACATGCTTGTTATACTAACTGTGGTACTTAAGGGGTTAATCCTCTGCATTGTGTAAAAAGGCTCTTTGATCCTGTATGGACAGATCCTCCCCCTCATGCAGGGTCTCTCTTGGCAAGGCCAGATAAGACACAATGAGGGTAGTACTGCTGCACATGCTCAGTTTGGTCTTTATTGCTGGAGAGAACATTTCCTTGTTGATCAGAGCTAGCCAGGTCACATGATATTGACATCACACATGTGGGCGTGTATATAAAGCTTGAATGACAGCCCAGTCCCTCCCTCCTCCTCCATGCCCAGTAACTAAAAAAGAACACAGTGGGTGGGATGTCACATCTTGATTGATGGATGATCCGCCTCCCATAACAGCATGAGAACACAGACTTTAGTGGAGATCTCATCCTACTTGAAAACTCAGCACTCGGGCACACCCTGCAGTTTATCATGTGATCGTGGTATACAGATCAGCCAAAAATGTATAAGATTGCAGTATTTTTATGTAAAAAAGAAGATTTATAAGCTGTGGGTGCTGTGGGTGGGGCAGATTAACAATTTTCATATTACTGGGTTTAGTAACACTTTAACTTAAAGTGGTTTTAAAGGCTCAAGGTTTTTTAACGTCATGCATTCTATGCATAAAGGTAAAAAAAGCTTTTGTGTGCAGCAGCCCCCCCCCAATACTTACCTGAACCCCCTCTCAATCCAGCGATCTCCACAAGCGCCTTGGCTCTTCAGGGACTCACACGCCTGATTGGCTTTTGGCAGTATCAGGAGCCATTGTCAATCGCAACCAGTGAGCCAATCAAGAGACAGAGGGGCTGAGCCGTGGCTCTGTGTGTGAATGGACACACAGAGCCGCGGCTTGGGAGCGTGTCTGCATGGGTGCCCCCAGAGCAAGCTGCTTGGCATCCGACAGGAGGGAGGGACCAGGAGCACAGGTGTGGGACACAAGAAGAGGAGGATCTGGGCTGCTCTGTGCAAAACCACTGCACAGAACAGGTAAGTATAACATGATTGCTATTCTAGAAAACAAAACGTTAATATTGCTTTAAAGTGGATGTAAACCCTTACATATACCCAGTGAAGTGACTGGACCCAGATGATACATAGAGATGAAACAAATCCTCCTTTATAAGTTTTACCTGTCTGTCTGCAGCCCTTTCTTCTCTACATCAATTTAAAGTGCTGAATTTTAAAGCTTGTCTGAGAGTTCAGCAAAAAAAAAGGGGGTGGAGAGCTTAAAGTATGACTAAAGGCAAAACCTTTTTTTTTTAGTTTTGGATAGAGTGGAGATGGATTAGAACGCCTTTTTATTGCTGTCTGTGTCCACTATAGGGAGATTCACTCTGCTTTGATTATCCTGTTTACCATTATCATTGAAAGTGAAAGTAAAAGAAAATCCCAAATTCCGGGTTGTCCCCAGAAAAGTCCTAGTGTGGAAATATTCCAATGGGAACACTAGTTCTAGTGACCTGGGGGTCCCAGAGGAATTCCCTTAATTTACAGGGATTTCCTCTGACTTCCTGTTTGGCTATAGGACAGGAAGTGAAGAAAAATCTCTACAATAGGACACAGATGGTGAAAAAAAATCTGATCCGGTGCTGGCGGCGGCGGCTGCGCACAGACATACTGTAAGTGAAGTAAAGATGACCAGAGCGACCACGACATCATGAAGCCACTTCCGGTTCTGGTCCCAATGTAAACAAAGCCATTTTTTTACTCTTTTGCTTTTAAGGGTAGAGGAGAGATTTGGGGTCTTTTAGGCCCCAGATCTCTTCATAAAGAGGACCTGTCATGTTTATGGCAAGGGATGTGGTGGTTTTTGGTGTTCGCACCACACATGTGAGGTATCGTCGCGAACATCAGAGCGAGAGCAATAATTCTAGCACTAGACCATCTCTGTAACTGTAAACTGGTAACCTGTAAACATTTTTAAAATGTTGCCTATGGAGATTTGTTTAACCACTTGCGGACAGCCCACCGTACATTTACTGCAGCAGGGTGACCGCTCTGCGCCAGACCACGTACCTAGTATGTGATCTCACATTTCCGGGTCTGGACTCGATGTCCGACGGCATCCGCCGATTACACAGGACGCAGGCAGAACATCAATCTGCCTATGTAAACAAGTCAGATTGTCGTTTTGTCAGAGGGGAAGGTATTGATTCTGTTTTTCACAGATCCTTACCTTCCCCTAGTCAAAGCACCTCCCCCACAGTTAGTAAGCACCAGCTAGGTACACAGTTAACCCTTTGACCTCCCCAGATGTTAACCCCTTCCCTGCCAGTGTCATTAGTACAGTGACAGTGCATATTTTTAGTGCTGATCACTGTATTAGTGTCACTGGTTCCCATAAAAGTGTCAGAAGTGTCAGTTAAGTGTCCGATTTGTCCGCAGCAATATCATAGTCCTGCTATAAATCACTGATCACCACCATTACTAGTAAAAAAAAATAAATAAAATACAATAAATACATAAATAAAAATATCCCATAGTTTGTAGACGCTGTAACTTTTGCGCAAACCAATCAATATATACTTATTGGGATTTTTTTTTTACCAAAAATATGTAGGAGAATACATATTGGCCTAAATTGTATTTTAGAGCAGATAGTAAAGAATATAGCTTTTTTTAAAAATTGTCGGTCATTGTTTGTTTATAGTGCAAAAAATAAAAACCGCAGAGATGATCAAATACCAACAAGAGAAAGCTCTATTTGTAGGAAAAAAAAGACGTCAATTTTGAATGGGTACAACGTTGCACGACCGCGCAATCGTCAGTTGAAACGACGCAGTGCCAAATCGCAAAAAAATGGCCCGGTCATTCAGCAGCCAAATCTTCCGGGGCTGAAGTGGTTAAGGAAAACTGGCCCAAAATAGTAAAAAACAAATAAAAAATTTAACTTTAGCTGTATATTTCTTGTTACTATGATATCCTACCATCAAAGAACAACCCAAAATACATTTTCCTGTTCCTGATGATCGCTGCGATACCACATATGTGTATGTTATCTGTTATTTATACCCGTAGTACAACCCAGAAACAATAGTGCACATTTTACTTAGTTTTTGTCCTACCTAATACACACCGACACTGATACTAATAAAATAAAAAAAAAATCCTGCCCAAAATATACAAACCTTGACCCCCACCCTCAACCTTTGACCCTTACTTGACCCAAGCACTAACCCTGGCACTGACCTAGAAACGTTGACCAAGGTATTATCTCTTTATTTTTTTATTTTATTTTTTAATATTTCTTTCTTTCTTTTTACACACACTTTTTTTTTCCTCTCTGCAAGGAACGAGAAAGATGCACTGTATCTTTCCTCTCCATTCACTGAGAGAGAAACACAGGGACGGGCTTCACAGTGACTGATCCCTGTGGTAGCCAATCAGAGGCTACCACAATGATCAGGTGACCCGGAATCGGGAGTTCCAGGTCCTGATCGTTAGTACGGGGCCCGGGGCTCTTGGTGAGACTGCCAGCACAAAGGGAGACACGCAAATATGCGGCCCAACGGAGAAAAGCCCAGTACAGTGGGGGCCGCATATTTGTGTTACATCAGTATCAAGGGTATAACATTAAATATATATATTCAAGTAAATGTAAACTCTATGGCTGGATTCCCACCTTAAACATTTTTCCTGGATGAATTTTCCACTTTACACTACACATCTACAAGTGTCACAATACATGTCAGCACATGTTGATGCACATTGACATGTGTTGATGTGCATCACGATCCACCTTGACATGCATTTATGTGTGTCTGACAGGTGTTGACATGCATGTTTGTTTTAATGCCGTTTATTTCAAAAGAAAATGTATCAGGTAGAACACGAAGGTGTGAATCTAATCCAACTGCATGACCTTTGCTTTGCTAAAACACCACGTATCATAAACAACTGCCATTTTTTTTAAATAAACATTTTTGTTCTCCTTTTTATCCTTCTTGTTGCCAGTGATTTCCTGCAGCTTCTTTGCAGCACTTCTTGAGTATATGTTGCTGCATGGCATTTCTCAGGGCAAGTTATCTGATGGCTTAATGAAACAATGTTTGCATACCTCCCAAATTTTTGAGATGGGAATGAGGGACACCTATTAGCAAGTGTATGTAGGCATAGGACACACCCCCTGTCATGCCCCCTTAAAGGAGAATTATACCAAAAAAATGATTAGTTAAACCCACAAGTGCTTTAATTTTACCACTACTATTCCTTTATATTGGATTTTGAAGTGTACAAATGCAGCAATTTAGTAATTGGATGAATTGGATGAAGCAATTTAGTAATTGGATGAAAGGTTTAGCACCGGAAAACACTTTTTGAAAGATAAATAGTGCATTTTATATATATCTATATAGATCAGACCAAAATGAGGGACAAACGAGCAGGAATGAGGGATAGAGGGACATTGTTCCAAATTAGGGACAGTCCCTCGAAATCAGGGACAGCTGGGAGGTATGTGTTTGGCATGGAATTGGGAGACCAGGATGGAGCAATGTCACCTACATGAAGTGCCTACCTTTATTGATAGATCACTAGATGTCATTTTAACCAAAGCTGCACATTTAAAAATGAACACTTTAAAGCAGAGTTCCACCAACTTTTACAAGGTTGTCTAAAGACCACCCCCTCCACCCCTCGTTTTTGGATATCTATTTTTTTTTTTCTTACTTTTTTAGAAGTACACAGTGTACTTCCGTCCTAGCCTGGCCGCGGCGCAGTACATTCAGGTCCTCTTCTGCGGCGAGCCCTTCTCCTTCTCCCCTGCTGCCTTCTGGGAAGATAAATTTATTTGGTTCAGATGGTGTCAAGTGTGTGTGGCAGCAACCAGGTGAGGAGGACAAAACAAGTGTGTCTTGCCTACAGTCAAGCATGGTGGTGGGAGTGTCATGGTCTGGGGCTGCATGAGTGCTGCCGGCACTGGGGAGCTACAGTTCATTGAGGGAACCATGAATGCCAACATGTACTGTGACATACTGAAGCAGAGCATGATCCCCTCCCTTCAGAAACTGGGTCCCAGGGCAGTATTCCAACATAACATCGACCCCAAACACACCTCCAAGATGACCACTGCCTTGCTAAAGAAGCCGAGGGTAAAGGTGATGGACTATTGAGCATCTGTGGGGCATCCTCAAATGGAAGGTGGAGGAGTGCAAGGGTTCTAACATCCACCAGCTCCGTGATCTCATCATGGAGGAGTAGAAGAGGACTCCAGTGGCAACCTGTGAAGCTCTGTTGAACTCCATGCCCAAGAGGGTTAAGGCAGTGCTGGAAAATAATGGTGGCCACACAAAATATTGACACTTTGGGCGCAATTTGGACATTTTCACTTAGGGGTGTACTCACTTTTGTTGCCAGCGGTTTAGACATTAATGGCTGTGTGTTGAGTTATTTTGAGAGGACAGCAAATTTACACTGCTATACAAGCCGTACACTCACTACTTTACATTGTAGCAAAGTGTCATTTCTTCAGTGTTGTCACATGAAAAGATATAATAAAATATTTACAAAAATGTGAGGGTTGTACTCACTTTTGTGAGATACTGTATATATACTGTGTGTGTATATATATATATATATATATATATATATATAATATTTTTTTTTTTTTTAACCGATAATGAAAATCACTGTCTCCCAGCAAACCTCTTCTAAAAATGAACCTCTTGTGGCGACCTGGGTTGATTTGCCAAGGGAAAATAGACTGTACACTTTGTAAGTGCAGTTGCTTCAGAGCTTAGTATATGAGCAGAAGCTCTGATGATTTCCACCATCCAATCACGCACAAGAAAAAAAAAAACGTTTTATTTTTTATTTTTCCTTGCACGTGATTGGGTATTTTTTGCAAAGTGTACCTGGAGCAACTGCACTTGCAAACAAAATGCACGGACTATTTGCCTTTAGTAAATGAACCCCACCATGTCTATATTTATCACGAGTGGCCTGAAGAAACTTCTCAGAGGATAGACTTTGCTTAGCGCACCACTTACTAAATGCAAGTATGAAGTATTCATATGCCATGTTTTTATATTTACCTAAATCAAAAGAAATATGTATATATTTTTGTAGTATTAAACAAAATATATCAAGAAAATATAGTAAAAAATCTTTGCTTTAATAAAAAATTTTGGGGAAAAAAAACATGCATAGACCTTACTATTATTAAAAAGCATAACACTGCAAATTGAGAATGTAGTACATATTTATTTTATTTAAAAAGCAGTTGAGAATGTTTTGTTTTCTAAATATTTTTATGAACTCCTCACAACTTGAATTGGATAAATCAGACCCAATCTTGAAGAATCTGTCTCCCAGTCACTTCTGGGAAGCAGTGAACTCTTCACATGTCATTAACATTGCACATGTATGTTCTTCAATGGGGACTGAAGACAGCCAAGGCTACTAACAGTCCCATATAACTACAACCAATTTCCTTGTATTTTCTTTCCATGTTAATGCACTAAAAACCCAACGGGGATATCATAAAACACGTTTGTTTGGCTACTAACATCGATGACCAGTTGAACAAATAATAACAATATAAAAAAATTCTACAAAACAAAAAATGGCTTTGGGGCTTGTTAACCAAGATGTTTCCTAAACGACGTGTTGATGAATTCTCAAGCTTATGGCCTTTAGATATTTGTTCAGGTTCCTGCAAAAGAGGAAATATACTCCACCAGCTTGCTGACTTTGTGCTGGTGGATTTTAAATTTTTTTTTTTTTTTTTTGGAATCCAATCTTCAGCTCTCATATGAGTAAGTGCCCAACGAAAACCTTAGGGAATTTTATATAGTACATGTTGTCAGTATTTTAATCATCCCCAGCTGTCAAAATGCATGTAGCCCGCCTCTTCTATTTAGAATGTGTCTTCTAGGCATAAAATAATTAAAGGTACGGGTCCATAAGGTAAGCTGAGAGCCACTCCAATGTGACAAAACCCAACATATGAAAGGCATTATTTCAGGAAGTTTTAAATATAAATTTTGTTTTGTCAGAAGGCTGCAGGGCACACATTTTCTGTACTGTCAAGTTTGATAGTAAAAATATTTATATTTCAAATAAGAAGATTAAATTGCAGCTTGTGTGCAAGGCTTTCCACACACCTCTGTCAGTTTATCATAGTGTTTCATAACAGACTCGCTGGTTTGCGCATTTTTTTTTTTTTCTGCTGACACGAGTTGTGCTTTTTTGTATTATCTGATCTTGTGGTGTCAACGATTGCGTAAAGACAACTGGGTCAGGCGGGCCCGGGTTCTGCCTCACAAGAGACGAGCAATTTAGAAGAGTTTTCTTACAATGCAAAACATTTGGTAGAAAGGGACAGAGATAATACGGATTATTATTTTTTATTTTTATATATTGTTACATCATGTTGCATATTATTTTATGTTTGTTTTTGTTTATTTTTATACAGAGGCCTCTTGGTTTTCTTGTCATTTAATATAAATTGGTAGAAAGGGACAGAGATAAAATGGATTATTATTTTTTATTTTTATATATTGTTACGTCATGTTGCATATTATTTTATGTTTGTTTTTGTTTTTTCTTTATACAGAGGCCTCTTGGTTTTCTTGTCATTTTATAAAAATTGTGCTTTATTTTTACACAAAAGGCTTAAAGTGATACTAAAGTCCATCTTTTTTTCCTTAACCACTTCAGCCCTGGAAGGATTTGCCCCCTTCCTGACCAGGCCATTTTTTGCGATACAGCGCTGCGTCACTTTAACTGACAATTGCACGGTCGTGTACCCAAACAAAATTGACGTCCTTTTTCCCCCACAAATGGAGCTTTCTTTTGGTGGTCTTTGATCACCTCGGCGGTTTTTATTTTTTGCGCTATAAACAAAAAAAGGGTGACAATTTCGAAAAAAACACTATTTTGTACTTTTTGCTATAATAAATATCCCAAAAAAAATAAAAATGTCTTCATCAGTTTAGTCCGCTATGTATTCTTCTACATATTTTTGGTAAAAGAAAAAAATCACAATAAGCGTATTTTGATTGGTTTGTGCAAAAGTTATAGCGTCTACAAAATAGGGGATAGATTTATGGCATTTTTATTATTATTATTTTTTAATAGTAATGGCGGTGATCAGTAATTTTTATTGTGACATTGCAGCAGACAGATCGAACACTTTTGACACTATTTTGGGACCAGTGACATTTATGCAGCGATCAGAGCTAAAAATATCCACCGATTACTGCATAAATGTCATTGGCAGGGAAGGGGTTAACACTAGGGGGGCGAACAAGGGGTTAACTGTGTTCCCTAGGTGTGTTCTAACTGTAGGGGGGATGGGACTGACTAGGGGAGGAGACCGATCGGTGTTCATACTTAGTATGAACACACGATCGGTCTCCTCTCCCCTGAAAGAACCGGGATTTGTGTGTTTACGCACTCAGATCCCAGTTCTCGCTCTGTCACGAGCACTCGCGGGTGCCCAACAGTCATAGCTCCCTCCGGGCATGCGCATTGGCTCCGGGGACACGCTGCAGGCGCGCGTGCCTGCTAAAGCGTCTTAAAGAGCCGACGTATAGCTACGACGGCTCGGGCAGGGAAGCCAACCTGCCGCAGTATAACTGTGGCGGCTGGTCGGGAAGGGGTTAAAAATAACAAACATGTTATACTTGCCTGTAGACATGTGCATGACGAAAACATTTGTTTTGTTTGCTTAAATTCGGTTGATTCGTTCAATGCGTCTTTGGGATTCGTGTTCGGAATTCGTTTTATGTCTATTTCGAATTTTCTTCTAATTTACCGTTTTTTTTATTTGGAACATTCGAATCGATAAATTTTGAATCAGTTGAATCGAAAACTTTTTTTTTTTTTCGATTCTTATGAGGCAAAGTGAACAAACATAATAAAAATCTTCATCAAATGATTACAATGACTCTTTAGATCACCTTTGGCTTAACAAAAGCAGCATTATTTCACTATGGTACTCTAATAACACACACAGTCTTTGATTTCAGCAATATGTGTACAGTTAGAATTCGACTGGAGTTCAATGTAAAATTCAATTCAAATTTCAGAAATTCAGACGAATTTCATTTCGTTATTCGGAGTATTCGGTAAAATTTGTCTATACTGTAATTCGGGTATTCGGATATATCCGAATCTCTGAATAAAGGAAAGTTCGTCCAAATATTAATTCGGAATGAAACAAACTGCACGTGTCTACTTGCCTGCTTTGTGAAAATGTTTTGCACAGAGTAGCACCGATCCTCCTCTTCTCGGGTCCCTGGCACTCCTGGCCCCTCCCTCCTGTTAAGTGCCCCCATAGCAAGCAGCTTGCTATGGGGGCACCCGAGCCAGGCCAAAACTCCATGTGTCCATTCAGACTCAGAGCTGTGGTTCGGCCCCGCCCCCTCTCTCTCCTGATGGCTAACTGACTTTGATTGACAGCAGCCGGAGCCAATTGCACCGCTGCTGTGTCTTAGCCAATCAGGAGGGAGAGTCCCAAATGGCCGAGGCACTCATGCACATTGTGGATAGAGATAGGGCTCAGGTAAGTATGGGGGGGGGGGGGGCTGCTGCACACAGAAGGTTTTTTATCTTAATGCATAGAATGCATTAAGATAAAAAAAAAAAGTCTGCATTTACAACCACTATAATTCACAAAGCTTTAACCCCAAGATCCGGGTCTTTATTTTTAGCTGTGTGACTGTAAATTTTAAATTGATTGGCTCTTTCCTGAAAATAACTGTCATTTTTTCCCCAATTGAATTTTTATCAGTTTAGTACAGGGATAGTTAGTAAACTGGCTCTTTATTTAGAAAGTTTGGAGACTAAAACTTGTACTGTCTTTTAGGGGGCCAGACTGTGGCCACTGGAAGTAGAAAGGGACCTGGGATCAGTGGGAGTAAACAATACCCCATCTTTGGTGTCAGTGAGAGGAATTGTGCCCCATTGTTGGTGTCACTGGCAGGCAGGGCCAGATTTATAAGGGGGCAAAAGGGACAATTGCCCTAACCACGTCAGCAATATGACTGGGTGTGTGTGGGCATATGTGGCCTCAGAATGACGTTGTGCCATGCATTTTAAATATGTGTGACTGTCATTGAGAATGTAAACCAACTCTGTGTATAAGGAGCCCCTCGAACCTGAAGTGCCCCGGGACCTCCAAGGTCTAAATCTGACTCTGCTGGCAGGAACTGTGCCCCATCATTGGTGTCATTGGGAGGAACTGTGCCCCATCATTGGTGTCATTGGGAGGAACTGTGCCCAATCATTGGTGTCATTGGGAGGAACTGTGCCCCATCATTGGTGTCATTGGAAGGAATTGTGCCCCTTCGTTGGTGTCAGTGGGGGGAATTATGTCTTATTGTTGGTTTTAGAGGATGAACTATTGCCCCAAAGCCACATCCGGCCCCTGGGCCGCAGTTTGGAAACCTCTAGTTTATTATAATGTCAACAGATGCCTGTGTGCTTTTATAAAGTTACATTGTAAAAAAACTGTTTATTTATATTCTAACAGCCACAAGGACCATGGTTTCCAAACTAGGTACTTATCACGTCTCAAAGCAAGTAATTGGTTTTAATCAGTTCCTGATTTTGAAAACGTTGGCGTTGGGTTCCCCTCTGAACCCATATCAGACCCTAAGGGCCTGGTATGGATTTGGAGGGGGACGACTCCACGCCGTCTTTTTCCCAAATTTTTTAGCCAACAATTCTTTTTTTTACATTCAGCTGTCAGCGGGAAACCCCGCTGACAGCTGACGAGTTGTTAGGGACGCAGCATCTGGCTTCCTGGCCCACTCCATAGCAACCAGATATATACAGTGTTTTCAAAGGGGAAAAAAACAAACACAAAACGCATTAAAAAACACATCAAAATCGCAAAACACTTGCATTTCTGGTGCAACGCCATTGAAGTCTATTACACGCGAAACGCAATCCGCTGTGGGGAAAAAAAAAAGTCCCCAACCCATTCCAAAAACGCACTGGCTGAAAAATGCGTAGATGTGAACATGTACCATAGAAAAACCAAGTTAAATAGACTGTACTGCGTTTCTGAAAAAGGAAAAAAAGCACAAAAAAAAAGTGCATAGGTGTGAACGTAGAGAAAATGTACAAAATGTAACTAGATACTAATAACACCAGAGATTGCTGATCCAGGGAATGTCCAATTGCTTTGGGGGATCAGGAAGGATTTTATTTTTTTCATCATTGAAGCAAATTGGACCATGCTTTATCATTTTTTCTCTTGATTAATTGTAGCCATTTTATTTATTCATTTTATTATTGGTTGAAATAGATGGACCTGAGTCTTTGTTTCAGCCTGACTAACTATGTAATGCAGCTGTCTGCACAGCCAGGGATCACCTGCGGGGATGGCTGCTAGAGACATGCAAAGTGCGTCCTGCAGCCATCACCGCAGGTAATCGCTGGCTGTGCGGAGAGCCCCAAATAGCTGCGGCCGATGGCGATCTGTCATTATAGTGAATGGGGCCGGCGTCTGCACCTAGCTACTCCCAACCACAGCAGGAATCAGAAGATCTCTGCCTCTACACTTCACACCAGTCTGAATTGCCAGTGTGACTGTAACCTAACTATGTAGCTTTATTTAATCAAAGACTTTATATCAACAACAGTGTTGTCAACTTTAATGTTGTTTGCACACTTATGCCCCGTACACACGGTCGGACTTTGTTCGGACATTCCGACAACAAAATCCTAGGATTTTTTCCGACGGATGTTGGCTCAAACTTGTCTTGCATACACACGGTCACACAAAGTTTTCGGAAAATCCGATCGTTCTGAACGCGGTGACGTAAAACACGTACGTCAGGACTATAAACGGGGCAGTAGCCAATAGCTTTCATCTCTTTATTTATTCTAAGCATGCGTGGCACTTTGTGCATCGGATTTGTGTACACACGATCGGAAATTCCGACAACGGATTTTGTTGTCGGAAAATTTTATATCCTGCTCTCAAACTTTGTGTGTCGGAAAATCCGATGGAAAATGTGTGATGGAGCCTACACACGGTCGGAATTTCTGACAACAAGGTCCTATCACACATTTTCCGTTGGAAAATCCGACCGTGTGTACGGAGCATTAGTGTTAACAAGTAATTCTAACGTGGATATTTAGCCTGGGGCTACAGGAGACTAAAACCTCTTTGTTATTGAAGGATTTAACCAGTTGTTGCCATCATTTCATTGGCTGAAAAAATTCTTCTGTCAACAAATAGTGAAATCTGAATTGCGAGGTACTAAACTCTCTCAATCAACATTAACTATATTAAAGCGGAGTTCCACCCTGACATTTTTTTCTTTCAGAATCGGACTCCTCTAAACCTATAAAGAAACATTTGGAGGAACATTTTTTTTATACTTACCAGAATCGCCCTGTTGCTATGTAGTCCTCCTAATCTGCCACTTCCTAGTCCGCGCAGCTCCTCGTCACTTCCTCCCTGGCCTGTTCTAGTGGGAAATGATGTGTGATCATTTCCCAGGAGTCTGTGGGCAGTACTGTGATCAAAAATTGCGTTATTTCCTGACAGGCGGATCACAGTGCCGAGATGTGTTTATCTATGTTTCCATAACAACGGGGCGGGACCTTCCTCCGTTACTGCCTGTTGTTATGCCAACTTTAGAAACAATCGGCGCTACGGCCGCCGGTGAATCGCGCATGCGCAAGATCGAGATTACATCTCCAAAGCTAATACAGGAAGAGATATCGATTGGGCTTCACATGCCCACAATCATGATGGCAACGACCACACCAGGAGGAAGAAAATATTGAGTAAGAAATCTATATTTGTGCTAAATCCATAATGAACATTGTATACTAGTTTTTGTATTTAATTAGTAATAATGCTAGGATCAACAAAAAAAAAACATTTTTGTCCGGAACGCCTCTTTAAATCCTAATTCTACTCTCATTAGTAAATAGATAGGACGGTGTATTATATTTACGTGTTTTAACGTTTTTTTTTTTTTGTTTTTTTTTTACATTTCTTCATTAGCTTTCTGGTTTGTGGTCTAGGTCCAAATGATGTTATACATCCCAGGGGTCTTTATGGGCATTTTTTTTCCCCTTTCATCTGAAAGAGGGGAGGATGCACTTTCTCAGCTCAGCACACCCTCCAGCCTGAATGTCTGAGCTAAGGGCAGACGGATTCCAGAAAGTAAATGCTACATGAATCATCTGCCCTTACTCAAGATGGCCGCGGCTAGAAATGCTACGGAGGTGTTTTTCAGAATGAATTCTCAAGAAATTAAAGGATGGAGACTTGACAGGGATGGGGGAGTTTGCTTTGAATATCAAAAAGGGAATGAAATTGCGTTTTCAGTTTGTGGTGCTCAGATACAGTTGAGTTCCACTAGGGACCGAGCCTCTTCTTTACACTTCAGTATAAAAATCATTTTTTTTTTTTTTTTAGAAAATGACTTATAACCCCCAAACATTATATACTTTTTTTTAACACCCTAGAGAATAAAATGACAGTCATTGCAATACTTTCTCTCACACCGTATTTGCGCAGCGGTCTTACAAGCTCACTTTTTTTTGGAAAAAATACACTTTTTTGAATTAAAAAAATAAGACAACAGTAAAGTTAGCCCATTTTTTTTTAGAGTGTGAAAGATAATGTTACGCCGAGTAAATTGATACCTAACATGTCACGCTTCAAAATTGCGTCTGCTTGTGGAATGGGACAACACTTTTACCCTTAAAAATCTCCATAGGCGATGTTTAAAAATTTCTACAGGTTACCAGTTTTGAGTTATAGAGGTGGTCTAGAGCTAGAATTATTGCCCTCGCTCTACCGGTCGCGGCGATACCTCACATGTGTGGTTTGAACATTGTTTAAATATGCAGGTGCTACTCACGTATGCGTTCACTTCTGCACGCGAGCTCGTCGGGACGAGGCGCTTTAAAAAAAAAAAGTTTTTCTTTCTTATTTATTTTACTTTTAGTTTTTTTTATTTTGACACAGTTTTTTTTTTTTTAATTTTGGGTCACTTTTATTCCTATTACAAGTAATGTAAACATCCCTTGTAATAGAAAAAAAAGCATGGCAGGACCTCTTAAATATGAGATCTGGGGTCAAAAAGACCTCAGATCTAATATTTACACTAAAATGCAATAAAAAATAAATAAATAAATATTTGAAAAAAAATTCACCTTTTAAGAGCTTTGACGTGACATTTGATGTTGCTTCCGCTCTCCCATGCCATGGAGCCGAGCAGGGGCCATCTTCCCCTCAGTCTGCAGCCAGGCATCCTTGGGAGAGGACGCGATCATCTCCGCCGCTACCGGCGGGTACGGTAAGCGGCGGAGACGACCAGAGCATGGCGGGAGGGGGGGGCACCTCTCCCGCCACCGATAAAAGTGATCTTGTGACCAATCCACCACGGAGACCAGCTGGCTGCTGCCATAACCCCAGCATTTAGCGTCAAAGTACCAATTGCGTGAAGCGGTTAAAGTATTACTAAACCCACAACAGTGAAATCAGTCTGTATATGCAGTAAAGCATGCTTGTTATACTCATTGTGGAACCTAAGGGGCTAACCCTCTGCATTGTGTAAGAAGGCTGTTTCATCCTGTCTTCTCTGATCCTCCCCTCCTTCCACAGTCCCCAATATATCTGCTGCTAAAACAGAGCCTTTAGAGTCGTTCTGCACATGCTCAGTTTGGTGTGTATTGCTAGAGAGTTTTTTTTCTTCTTGGGAGAGTGCATGTGATCAGCACAGGGCCAATCAGCACTGGCCAGACAGAGGGTCAGGGGCCCTGCAGCCTCATAGGACAGTCAGAGGTGAATGAAAACTCCTCCTACAAGCTTTAATTAGGCACTGATAGAAGTCACCAGACTGCTCATAAGAAAGGGTATTTAGCAGTTTATATTTACTAAAATAATTGCATTTTCATGTTCTGTGTACTGTGGGAGACCAGATATAGTGAATGCAGGGTCCTGGGTTTAGTAACACTTTAAGTGAAACTTCATTTCATCTGAGCACCACAAACTAAAAATGCTATTTAAATAATTTTTTATTATTCAAAGCAAACTCAACCATCCATCCATGTGTCTGTACTTTACTTTGTTGAGCAATCACTTTAAAAACACCCCCCTAGCATTTCTGGTCCTGGCCATCTTGATCCCCGCTCTGTGCGGGGACGGTCCTGTCAGAGAGTCCGCTCTCCCCTATGGGGGGATCGGATGATTACGAACCGCCTGTCCGTTTTCATCCGATCCTATTCGCCAGACGGATGGAAAATAGGATATCCATCCGTCTGGATTTTGCGGATCGGATCGGGGCGGATCGGATTTAAGCGGACATGTCACCGCTGACATCCGACGCTCCATAGAGCTGTATGGAGCGACCGTTCAGATCCACCTGAAAAAACTGACAGGTGGATCTGAACGGTCCGCATGTGTGAAAGGGGCCTAAGAGCAGATTATTCATGTAGCATTTACTTCCTGGAATGCACCAGCCCTTAGCTCATGCATGCAAGCAAGAGAGGGTGTGCTTAGCTGAGAAAGCCCCTCCTCCTGTCATAAAGACTGTGGGGATGTATGAAATAATTTGCCAAGGCATGGAAACCAGGAAGTAACTGAAGAAATGTGAAAAAAAGTTTAAAACAAGCAAATATAATGTACTTTCCTATCTATTTACAGTCAGTCTCTGAGTTACAAACATCCGACCTACATACGATTCATACCTGCAAACAAAGGGAGACAACAGGAAGTGAGAGGAAATCCACCCCTAGGAAGGGAAATTCACTCCTGTAAGACCCCTTACAAATGAGTGATCCAAACAGGTGTGCCTGTCAGTTTTTCATGTGGACCCGATCGGACCCTCCAGTCTCTTCTATGGAGTAGAGGATGTCAGCGGACACATGCCCGCTGACACCCGCTGCCATCTGATCTGGATCTGTCTGCCAAAAACTGTCAGATGGGCATACCTCCAAACTGTCCCTGATTTGGAGGGACTGTCCCTGATTTGGAGCAATGTCCCTCTGTCCCTCTTTCTTCCTCATTTGTCCCTCATTTTAGTCTGATCTATATAGTTGTATATAAAATACACTTTTTATCTTTCAAAAAGTGTTTCCCAGTGCTAAACCTTTCATCCGATTTCTAAATTGTTGCATTTGTACATTTTAAAAGCCAATATAAATGAAAGTAGTGGTAAAAAAAGCACTTGTGGATTTTATTAACCCTTTTTTGGGTTAATTCTCCTTTAAGGGGGTGTGGTAGGGGGCGTGTCCTATGCCTACATACATTTGCTAGTAGGTGTCCCTCATTCCCATCTCAAAATGTTGAGAGGTATGAGATGGGGGGCCTATTCCCCATCCATCTGGACGATCAGACCGGATGGCATTGGATGGAAACGAACAGGTGGTCCATTTCCATCTGATTACCCCATAGACGAGAGTGGGCTGTGTCCGTGTCCACTCTGCATAGAGGAGCAGACACAGACCTGTCATCTGCCTGCTCAGCGGAGAGATCCCCCCCCCCCCGAGCAAGTGAATCCTGCTTTACAGAGGTGTCCCGCCTATGCTATCCAAAAAACTTAAAAATTCATTTTTGGTTGGACTTACCTGTTCCAACTTACATACAAATTTAACCTAAGAACAAATCTGCAGAAATCTACAAATCTTGTTTGTAACCCGTGGACTGCCTGTACTAATGCTAGCAGTCTAATGCCCCGTACACACGGTCGGACTTTGTTCGGACATTTCGACAACCAAATCCTAGGATTTTTTCCGACGGATGTTGGCTCAAACTTGTCTTGCATACACACGGTCGCACAAAGTTGTCGGAAAATCCGATCATTCTGAACGCGGTGACCTAAAACACGTACGTCGGGACTATAAACGGGGCAGTAGCCAATAGCTTTCATCTCTTTATTTATGGTGACCATGCGTGGCACTTTGTGCGTCGGATTTGTGTACACACGTTCGGAAATTCCGACAACGGATTTTGTTGTCGGAAAATTTTATATCCTGCTCTCAAACTTTGTGTGTCGGAAATTCCTATGGAAAATGTGTGATGGAGCCTACACACGGTCGGAATTTCCGACAACAAGGTCCTATCACACATTTTCCGTCGGAAAATCCGACCGTGTGTACGGGGCATTAGCATTCAAAATAGTCAATGCTGATTGGAGGAGTGAAGTTCCACTTTGGGTTGGCCATAAACATGACAGTTGGATAAATGAATGGTAATATTCATTTAACTATTTTGATAAAATCGCAAAGCAATCCACAACATAAAATATGGACTGCAAGGAGATGGGATTGAAATTGCACAACCCCCAAACATCTGTACAAATCTGATTCCATTTCTGTTTGATCTTTTTAAATTACTTGCCCAGTTTTGAGTTCACAATTAACTGAATTATGGAGATTATTTAAACTATAAGTTGATAGATTGGTTAAAGCGTTAAAGTGTTACAAAACACAGGACCCTGCATTCACTAAATCTGGTCTCCCACAGTACACAGAACATGGAAATGCAATTATTTTACTAAATATAAACTGCTAAATACCTTTCCTCATCAGCAGTATATAGCAGTCTTGTGTCTTCTATCAGCTTGCAGGAGGAGTTTTCACTCTTTTCTGAATGTCCTATGAGCATTCAGGGCCCCTGACCCTCTGTCTGGACAGTGCTGATTGGCTCTGAGCTGATCACATGCACGCTGAGGACAAAATAAAATGAAATTCTCTAGCAATACACACCAAACCGAGCATGTGCAGAGTGACTCCAAGAGCTCTGTCTTATCAGGAGATGGATTGGGGACAGTGGAATAAGGGGAAGATCAGAGAAGACAAGATCTAACAGCCTTTTTACACAATGCACAGGAAATAACTTCTTAGGTTACACAGTAAGTATAACAAGCATGCTTTACTGCATTTAAAGACTGATTTTACTGTTGTGGGTTTAGTAACACTTTAAAGTGGAACTCAGCTGCATCTGAGAACCACAAATTGAAAAAAGCAAATGTCCCCATCCAGCCATGCATCCATTCTTTAATTTGTTGAGAAGCTTTTCTAGCCGTGGCCATCTTGAGTAAGGGCAGATGCTTCATGTAGCATTTACTTTCTGGAATCCGTCTGCCCGTAGCTCAGACATGCAGGCCGGAGGGTGTGCTGAGCTGAGAAAGCCCTTCCTCCCCTCTTTCAGATGAAAGAAAAAAGAAATGCCCATGAAGACCCCCTGGGATGTATAACATCATTTGGACAGTGGCGGCCCGTGCATTGTGGGCGCACGGGCGCCGCCCCCTTATCCCTGCCGCAGCTCCCTTTTCATGCGCCCGGCCCCTTTCAGGATGCTGGGTGCATGGATTCTTATGGCGGGGGTGTTTTTGTTTTTAAAGCACCTGATTAGAGCCAGAGGCTCTAATAGGCTTCAAAAAAAGGTGAGCTTGGGGCGCCGAGACTGCTCCCCGATCCCACCCAATTGTGTGACCACAGTGAATGAATTTTTGCTATTTTCACACTAACGTTCCTTTAAACCAATCAGGAGGCAGGTCGGTCAGACCTGTTTCCCGATTGGCCAAAGCGCCAGGCGACCCTATTGGATGCCTGGCGCTTAAGAATACAAGACACGCACTGGAGAGACACGCGCTGGAGCGACATCTCCACGGCCGCTGCTGCCCTCACACGAGATACAGGACTCGGAGTAGACTGCCCACAGCCCCGCACACAGGAGACACCACCACAGCCCGGTAAGTGCCGGACCTTCTGCGGAGGGGGGAGGTCCCTGTATGCTGTCCGTGCCATGCCGCGCCACAGTGGGGGGGGGGGTGCTGGTTGTTCGACACCCCCCCCATCGAAAAAAAGAAACACCTGCCGCCACTGCATTTGGACCTAGACCACAAACCAGGAAGCTAATGAAGAAATGTAAAAAAAAAAAAAAAAGGTTAAAACACAATAAAAGTGGTTGAAATTTTAAAATTTTTAAATTTAAATTGACTGAAAATTGCCACGCCAAGCATTATTAGTTATGTTTCTCATTCATAATGTACAGTTGCAGGTATATATTCAAATTAGAGTCTCTGGCAGTAACAGAGGTTTCTTATGCCGCGTACACACGGTCGGACTTTTCGTCTACAAAAGTCCGACAGCCTGTCCGACAGACTTCCGACGTACCTTCGGCGGACTTGCGGCAGACTTTCTTACGAACGGACTTGCACACACACGACCACACAAAAGTACGACAGCCTAGTACGCGGTGACGTACACCAAGTCCGACGAGACTATAAAACGGAAGTTCAATAGCCCGTACGACACCCTTTGGGCTCCTTCTGCTAATCTCGTGTTTATCTCGTGTTAGTAGAAGTTTGGTGAGAGACGATTCGCGCTTGTGAGACTCGTATTTTTCAGTTCGTTTTAACTGTTGTTCAGTCTGTGCTTGTGAGGTTTGTATCTGCTTTTCAGTGCGTTTGGTCAGTTGGCATTGAGAAATCTTTGTTTTATTGGCCGCTCGTTCCTGATTTTCAGGTCGTTCTTCACAGGCCTTGCTGTTCTTCAGTGCGTTCTGTTTAGTGCGTTCTGACCAGCCGACCGTTTTGAAGCCATGTTACCTGTACGTACTCGTCGTAGAGCTCGTGCATTGTATGTGCTTGGTGCTGTAGTTTATTCTTCAGCCCAAGACCAGTCCATGAACAGGGCGAGGAGGAGTTCATGGACCAAGAATTGGTTGCTTCAGCGTGACCAGTTCTGTCACATGCCTTTGCTCCGTGAGATCCGTGAGAATAATCCTGAGGATTTCAGGAACTTTCTCCGGATGACGGACCCCGTTTTTGACCGTTTGTTGGCTTTGCTGACCCCCTATATCAGCAGGCAGGATACCTGCATGAGGCAAGCCATCACTCCGGAGCAGAGGCTGGTCGCTACCTTGCGGTATTTGGCCACAGGGAGAAGCCTGCAGGACCTTAAGTTCTCGACAGGCATCTCCCCCCAGGCTCTGGGGATCATTATCCCAGAGACCTGTTCTGCCATCATACAGGTCCTGCAGAAGGACTATATTAAGGTAAGATATTTTTCTTTTATTAGTATCACATGTTCTTTTATGTAATCTTTGATAATGTGATGTATTTCTTGCTTCAAACACTACTTACCATCATTGCAATATAGTGTGAATGTCCCCTTTTTATCCTCACACATGCTGGAATTTTTTACTGTTATTTTTTGTCATGCATGTATATTTTCCTTCAATAACCTTCCCAGCATGAAGTGATGGGAACATATCCACCTAGTCTACTCATTTGGAATGTATTTTGTTTGAGTGTATTTAGTGTGCTGCTAATGAGCAATTATCTAGATTTCACAACCCCCCCACCCCCCCCACCACCACCACCTAAACTCACTCCAAATAGTGTGCTGCTAATGAGCAATTATCTAGATTTCACAACCCCCCCACCCCCCCCCCCCCACCTAAACTCACTCCAAATAGTGTGCTGCTAATGAGCAATTATCTAGATTTCACAACCCCCCCCCACCTAAACTCACTCCAAATAGTGTGCTGCTAATGAGCAATTATCTAGATTTCACAACCCCCCCACCCCCACCCTCGTTAAAATTTGCTGGAATGTTCTGTGGTGTTGATTTGTCTAAAGCAAATATATGTTGCACTTTGCAAAATGCATGTGCACTCTACAAGTGCATTTGTTCCAGTGCTTTAGTAAATGAGCAGAAGCTCTGCTGATTTCCATCATCAAATCATATGCAAGCCTCAAAGTGTTTTCATTAATTGCCCTTGCATGTGATTGTGTACTCCTTGCAACATGAATGCCTTTTTACATTACCTCATTTACTGTAAGCTGGTTAGCAACTGCACCTGCAGAGTGCGACAACTGCAGTCTTGTAGCCTTTTTAGTCCCTAAATTCCTGCGTGTCCTAAAAGTAATTTTTTTTAGGGATTTCACAACCCCCTAAAATGTAATCAATGTTCCATCAGAGGGGGTGAGCAATCTGATAAGTGTGCCTTTCCATATTAGTT
>NC_133334.1:238245029-238247529 GCF_042186555.1 Aquarana catesbeiana
ACAGGATGAGTCCATCCAGGAGGAATGTGGGGAAAGTGGCAGGCAGGAGGAGACCAGGCCCATGGACAGCCTGGAGGAGGCCGGATTCACCATCATCCTGGAGGAGGCTGGGCCCAGTGTCAGGCAGGAGGTGGCTGCTCCCAGTGAGGTGGCTGCTCCCAGTGAGGTGGCTGGGCCAAGTGAGGTGGCTGGGCCAAGTGAGGTGGCTGGGCCAAGTGAGGTGGCTGGGCCCAGTAGGAGCCTGACCGAATCCCAAGTGCCTCCCCTCCACCTTCCCAAAAAAAGGGCCAGGAAGGGGATGGTCACACAGGACGCATCCCTGCGCCTCATGCAAGAGGCCACCCGTTTTTTAAGGAGCCCCCCCGAAGCGGAAGAATCCTATGGCTGCTACTTAGCCAGCAGGCTTCTTCAGATGAATAGGGAGCAGCGCCTCATTTGTGAGCGCCTATTTGGGGAAACAATCCATAAGGGGCTGCAGGGCACGCTAACACAAAACACCCAACTACATGAGGCAGCCCCCCCTCCTCCTCCTCCTCCTCCTCCTCCTCCTCCTCCTGCCACAACTGAAACACCAGAGCCACAGCCTCAAAAGAAGGCTACAGGGAAGGCTGCAGGGCAGCGTGGAGGAAAGGCTGCAGGGAAGAGAAGAAAATGATGACCTGGGTTCAGTCTGGTCTGACAGAAGACGCAGGCTGTTGTAGGACCACAGTCTGGGGACATCTAGATCATCTGCTGGTGCTGTTGATCTCTGGGATTCTTGGACCAGATTGTGCTCCCTCTTATATGGACTCCGCAAGATCCCAATTTTCTGGTACACCGACTTTTTCCAGCGTTGACTTCCTCTTTATTTTATTTTGACCATGAATAAATGGATCATTTTTTGAGTTTAGCAACAGACTTTTTATGTTTTTTCTTTGAAATCATTGATTTTACACACAATGTTAAATTAACAAGGGACAACAATCTCATTGAGTTAGAAAAAAAACACACCAAAAATACATTACTAATGTTAATAATGTTCAAGTGGTAAGTCTTGAAAATCCAAAAATTTACGTAACCAAAAACGGTGCTTTGGGTTAACTTTATCTAAAAACTAAAAAATAATCACTATAAAAAAAAAAAAACAGAATAATGGGTTCTTTGTGGTAACTTTACAAACCTAAAAAAAAAAAAGGGGAAAAAGTATTATTAGTATGGAAACATTGTTTTTAAAATGCATACTATATCATTCATGAGATCAAAGAGAAAAAGAATCCAGAAATCAGTTTGGGAGAACTCTGATTATGAACAGCAAAACACCTTCGTTCTTTATAGAGCCTTCGTAAAGAAGAAATAAAATGCGCTGCATTCAACGATCACAGATTTTGCAGCGTGATGAATGTGCTACCTACAATACGAACACTAGTTTTACTAGACCGAGTGCTTCCGTTTAGTTTTTGCTTATGAGCATGCGTCGTTTTTTTGTCCGTCGGACTAGCATACAGACGAGCGGACTTCGGGGTCCGTCGTACTTACGACGTAAAGATTTGAAGCATGCTTCAAATCTAAAGTCCGTCGGATTTGAGGCTAAAAAAGTCCGTTGAAAGTCCGGAGAAGCCCACACACGATCGGATTACCAGCCAGCTTTAGTCCGTCAGCGTCCGTTGGACTTTTGTAGACGAAAAGTCCGACCGTGTGTACGCGGCATCAGAATATTACATAGGGTGCTCTATAAAGCAATATAGGTGTAGACAATTTTTACCCTTTTTTTTTAATGAGACATATTGCTCTTCCAAGTTTTCTTCCTGAGATGTCTTTTACCTTGGTTTTTACATGTTATGTTTGAATACTGGTCAAATTATACATTTTCTGTCACAGCAACGCCTTACCTGTCCATAACGCTGTGTGTTTGAAAGACACTTCTTCACTGTAACGAGATAAAGAGTGATAGAAAATATATAACACAGTGGATGTCTGAGATATTTTATGGCCTGTGTACATCCCACCTCATAATAACACTGAAAGTGTGGTTTTAATATAATTTATAAAGGAAAAAAAAAAAAAAAAAAACACAAGAAAACACCTCATCATTTCTCTCCAAGAACAGGAGCTTTTGTTTAAAAAGGATGTGGAATAAATAAAAGTGCCAGGGCAATATATTGGACTTACTGATTAGATTCTAATATATTTAGTAGCATTAAGCACACCATAACAAAGCAGCTCTGTTCCAAGGAATCAAATACAAAGCATGAGTTGCGGCCTACTAAATTTGGAGGAAATAAAACACACTGCTTAGTTTTCCAGGCCTGTGCGTTCTACGAGATGCACGTCTATCCAGAGTCACAATGAAATTTATGAAGAGCAAGCGTAACTAGGGAAAAAATGTTAACTCTGGCCCACTAAATGGTAATGACGTGTTTTTCCTAATCGCCAAATGTTGTTCTTCCCAATCACTTCATAATTATCTGCTCGGCCTGACAAATTTAATCGCAGGCAATGAGAATACCATAAATACAAATAA